>NC_027753.1:24302287-24302832 GCF_000695525.1 Brassica oleracea var. oleracea | reverse complement strand
CATGAATAAGTTTGGCTTTTGGAAGTTGCGGGTTTTCCAACAATGAATCCACCTAACAAAATGTTCGTTGTTATAAAAAATCTACTTCAAAGTCATTAAAGGTTTTTGGGACGACAAGAGTTTTTGGAAGTTGCGGGTTTCCCAACAATGAATCCACCTAACAAAAAGTTCGTTGTTATAAAAAATCTCCTTCAAGGTCATTAAAGGTTTTTGGGACGACAAGAGTTGATGGTGGAACCATTTTTTTGATCGAGTGATTTAAAGTTTTCCTTATTACTTAATATCTCTATTTTACATTTTAAGATAGATGTTTAAATAGTAATGTACTTTTTCATTTTTTTTAAATTGTGTATTTCCTTTTCTTATTCTTTCTATTTGCGTAATATCTATATTTTACATTTTAAGATAGATGTTTAAATCTTAATGTACTTTTTCCATTTTTAAAAATGTTTATTTTAATTTCTTATATTTTTTATTTACGTAATATCTATATTTATATTTTATATTTTAAAATAGATATTTAAATCTTAATGTATTTTTTCTTT
>NC_027753.1:24300473-24302212 GCF_000695525.1 Brassica oleracea var. oleracea | reverse complement strand
CATTTTTTAAAAAAAATTGTGTATTTACTTATTATTATATATATAATTCATATATTATATATTTACATTATTTAATTATTATTTATTTTCCTGTATATGTATTTCCATTTCTTGTACTTTTTATTTACTTAATATCTCTATTTTACATTTTAAGATAGATGTTTAAATCTTAATGTACATTTTCCATTTTCTTTAAATTGTATATTTCCATTTGTTATACTTTCTATTTACGTAATATCTATATTTTAAATGTACATCTAGGTCAAAACCCGCGCTACGCTGCGAATTATCATAACACGAATAAATTTTATGTACTATTCATACTCTTTTTGCCATTTACCGTGAGACAGTTGATTGGAAAATTGAAAAAAAAAATGGTTTGTCTTCAACTTTACAAATTTGGTTAGAAATAAATGGCAAATTAATACAATATATTACTGAATTTCACATTTTCAATATACAATATCACAATACTAAAAGCCAAATATGCTGAAATATTAAGGTGACCACGTCATCAAAAATAATCATCCAATCAACTCATTTTGTTTTTACACATAAGACGGGCTTCAATTACGTCTTGGCTTCAAGTTTTTCTTTCATTTACGGTGGGCTTACGTGTGGGCTTTATTTGCATCATGTATGGGCTTCATTTTTTTCACATTTGCATCATTTTTTCACCAAAATCAAGAAGACGACGACGACGAAAGTCACGAGGATTTTCCCCTTTACCTTTTCGTCTTCTCCGCTTGAAACCCTAGCGATAGCGATTGAGTTCTAATCGATCCACTTCTTCACAATCAAAACTCCACTTTAATTGATCAATCAATTTCTTCTTTATGATTTCGTTTCACTTTCCTCTTTTCCTCATTCTTTATATTTTCCCCTTTACCTTTTCGTCTTCTCCGCTTGAAACCCTAGCGATAGCGATTGAGTTCTAATCGATCCACTTCTTCACAATCAAAACTCCACTTTAATTGATCAATCAATTTCTTCTTTATGATTTCGTTTCACTTTCCTCTTTTCCTCATTCTTTATATTTTCCCCTTTACCTTTTCGTCTTCTCCGCTTGAAACCCTAGCGATAGCGATTGAGTTCTAATCGATCCACTTCTTCACAATCAAAACTCCACTTTAATTGATCAATCAATTTCTTCTTTATGATTTCGTTTCACTTTCCTCTTTTCCTCATTCTTTATATACTGATTTTCTTTCGTTTGTACAAATCAAAACCCTTGAACTGCTCTAACCTCGATCCATGGCAATGAAACCGAATGGGAAGTCAATTGTCTCCTCTGATTACGATGAAAAAGTCATGTTCTTCAAAGATGTCTCACTGGGTCACCACGATGCTCAGTTGCGATTTCGGCTCATCCATTTCTGGGACGCTTGGAACCTGTGGGAACCGAAATTCGCACTGTCGATTTCCGTTTAAATAAGGAAACAAGGAAAACCCTAATTTCCGACCCGGATATCTGCTAATTACCACACGTCAAGCAATCAGAACACGAGAATAACAACGATAAGAATAAGAAATCGAAAAAGAGAGCAAAGTAGATCTTATTCCGAATCTACGTATGAGCGTTTACAACAAGGTATAAGCCTGGGCTCGAGAGCTGTCGGCGAGATTCCTAGTTCTAGCAACCCTAAGACGGCTAAACCTAATTGAGTCGCAGCTCGAAATAGCAAAAACGGAAAATTGCCTAAATTGCTCTAAGTGCTAAGTTTGCTCTGAAAAGTCCT
>NC_027753.1:24298742-24298930 GCF_000695525.1 Brassica oleracea var. oleracea | reverse complement strand
AGATATATGCTTAATTTAGTTTTTCCATTTTTAATATTGTATATTTACTTACAGTTTATCTTTCTTATTGTGTATATTTATTTATTCTAATTTTTTTGCTTTTATATCAATGATAATATTACGATATATATTTAATGTAATATTTTTATTTATTATATACTATATTTACTTAATATTTAGTTTTTCTT
>NC_027753.1:24298425-24298724 GCF_000695525.1 Brassica oleracea var. oleracea | reverse complement strand
AATATTTCTATTTTTTTATATTGTGTATTTAGTTATTATTTATTTTACTATACATTTTTCAGATAGATTTTTAATTTAGTTTTTTTTTTCATTTCTTAATCGTATGAAATGATAAATTATGATTGATGTTTAATGTAATTATAATAGATGTTTAATGTAATATTTCTATTTCTTGTATTATATATTTACTTTTTATTTATTTTCCCTATATTGTATATTTACTTATTATTTTTAATGTAATATTTCTATTTTTATATTGTATATTTACTTATTATTTATTTTTCTTTATATGTATATTT
>NC_027753.1:24283829-24298064 GCF_000695525.1 Brassica oleracea var. oleracea | reverse complement strand
TATGTTTACATATTATTTATAATTTTCGAAAATTAGTAATATTAAAATGTAAAACTATATTTTATGCCACGTGTCATCTTTCGGGAGAAGTTTTTTTGCTGATGTGGACGCCCTATGGAGCCTCAAATGGTCTCTTTTATTAGTAAGGATTATATTTTCTTAAAGGCTAACAAATTAAGATTTTCCTGTTTTGGTTATCCTTTGCCAAATAAAATAATGATAATTAATCATAGGTCCTCTTTATGTGTAATAGGATTATTCAGAATTAATTAGGGAGTGGGGGGACAAACCAGTGGTTGTTGTTCTTGGTGATGTAATCTCTCATCTCTTTGATATGGTAAGAACTAAGAAGTATGTAGTAGTGCTGAGCTTAAAACGACAAACGGAATATGAACCCGAAATCTAAATCCAACCAATCAACTTCTTCTGATGAGATATAATACAAAATTAATTGAATCAATTTGATTTAGATAGAGTCAATATATCAGAACATGATGCTAATAAAATTTTGGTATTATTCCTCATATACTATAGTAAAGTAATGATTAGCAAAAGGAAAAAAAAGAAAAGAGAAGAAAAGGATGATATGCAAACAGTGAGTGAGCAGGCGTAGGCGTGCGGTTCAACAGTCGATATAGCCACTCGTACGGTTTGATCCCTCCTACCCTCGAGTGGGTCCTCTTTCACCTTTTCTTTGTTTGTGGCAGTATAATGTTAATCCTCTGTTAAAAAAAACTATTTTAATATCAAATTTACCACTGAATCACACCTTTTATAAACAAATTGACGTTCTTTATAAATTTTCTTTTCCTAAAAACGTTCTTTATAATTTGATTGTGCAGGGAAAGACATTGAGTACATCTTTAATCCTACTCTATTTAGAGTAACTTCTTTTTATAACTTACACCTATTTTATATTCTAAAATAAAATAGAAAGAAAGATTATTACAATAATGAAACAATAATATTTATCATTACATTTGTTATTCATCAACCCATCTTACTCTATACAATAGAGTTAAAGTAAATTTGAACTTTGTTTTTTAAATAATCTATTTGAAAATAAATCTTTTATATATTAAAAAAAACATTGTAATAAATGTGTTTACACTAAAATAGACACGTGACATCTTCACAACGATTTGAAAATAAACACGCTGACGTGTTACATATAGAGAGCTTCTTAGTCAAACTCTACATGTATTCACACTATGTACCTTGTGGTTTTTTTTTTAAATATAAAACTCACATGTAAGATTCCAATAAAACTCACACTATCCAGATTTTTCGATTCAAATCAAAATGGACAATGAATCGAAAGTCCATTTATACATATATTGTTTTTATTATTTACGGATAGGCTGGACAAAATATTTGTAAATTTCTGATTCGATTCGTTATTCGTTTTGATTCGAACCGAAAAATCTGGATATTCGTAACATTACGAAGAAAATCAAATACTAAAATGCAATATCCGTAAAAAATAAAGCAAATCAAAAATACTAATATTTTTAGGAACTTATATCTAATTCGATATGTTATATGCATATATATATACATATATTTAAAGAATTATATATAAGTTCTATATATATTATAGTTTATATATTTTTAACAATATTTTTATGTATTAAATTTATTATATTAGGTATACGAATTTAAAAAGTTATATAATAATTTATTTTTTGTAATGAAATATTATTATTTTATATTATTATAGATTTTTCATTTATTTTAATTTTTTTTATATTTTATTTACGGGGCTAATCGAATATCGGTGAAAATTCTAAAATCTTTCGGATATCGGAGACACTGAATATCGGGTGGTTACGGATCAAATTAACACTAATATCTCCAAATACTCGGATATTCAATCCGTTCCTACCTCGATTTACGTATACAATTTGTTTTCTTTATATGAAAGAAAATTTACTAATGTCTAGGCTTATTTTCTTTTTAATTAATTTTATTTTAAATTTTTTATCTTCTGATGTGTTATTTTGAATAAAAATGTTATTTAATATTGATTAACAATATCTTTATATAAATACCAACCAATTTTATATACTTTACATACATTTACATGTAGACATTGACGTGAACACCTGTATAACTAAATATTCACCACAATTGAAGTATTTAATTCTCTTGCAAGTTGAAATATTCTTTTTTAATGTTTCTTTTCCTATCGACCAAATTGTAGTAAAATAATTTGTTGTAATAATTTTTTTAATTTTTTTAACTATTATATATTTAGAAACTATAATATGAAACCATTGGTTCAACATCAAAACTATATAAAATTCATATAACCTGAAACAAAACAAATAATAATATTTTTTGGTTATCACCGGAAAACCAAAACATCAACAAGTTGAACCGAATAAACCAAAATAAATATTGATTTAGAATTATAGCTATATTTTAGGAGATTAAAAATAAAAAAAGAACCTAAAACCAAACATATATCCAGATTAAACAGATTTAATGTTTCATATTAAAAAATAACGAAACTAATAATTTACCTAGTTAATATAGTAAATTGAAAATGCTTGATTCATGCCATCTTTTCCCCACCAGCTTTTAAATTTCGGTCATTAACTATGGGACATACTAGTCCGTGTGCTAGTGAAGAACAAAACCCCAATTTGTCTACATATAAGACATTCGTAATAATTAACCATAATGAAATCATGAAAGCACAACTAGAAACACCGTCACCTTGAGTTACATATTGAATATGATCACCATGAATTGGTTGCTTTTGATTTCCATTATCCTTTAGAAGAAAAAAAAATAGAAATAGTAGCTTGGGATGGAAACGTACGATGAGTGGGTGATAAATAAATAAATGCTATAAATACACTCAACATCTTTCTATCTTCCTCTTATATTCAACACGCACGAGTCAGTGAAAGAGAGAGAGAGACAGAGAAATGTTTGCGGTGGAGAATGGGTTGCAGGGAGACCCAAGACTACAGGCCATCTCCGACGCCATACGAGTCATCCCTCACTTCCCCAAGACTGGTCGAACTTTCTTTTTTTCTTCTCTCTTTATTTGTTCAAGTTCTAATTTCATCATTAACTCGTGTTTTTTAGTCTACAAAATATTAACAAACGTATTTGTGTCGCAGGAATCATGTTTCAAGACATAACGACGCTGTTGCTGGATCCAGTTGCCTTCAAACATGTCGTTGACATCTTCGTAGATCGTTACAAGCACATGAACATCTCTCTCGTGGCCGGTTCTTTTCACCTTTCCCTCTCCTTTATGTTTCATTTGTCTACTAATTGCTCCTTTTTTTTTATGTTTCACTGTGTATTATATAACGGCATATATATATATATATTAAACTCCTTTATGATAGAATCCGAAGCGATCAAATCTTCCAATAATATGCCAAGATTGAATAAACAATAGACAACTTTTTAATGGATTAATGATTTTACACTCACATACTAGCTTAGCTAGTGTGGTTGGTTGGTCACTAATTATTATCCCTTTAAAAAGTTTTTTTTTAATAATCGGAGTCCTTCTCAAAAATTTGTTGTCTTATTGTGAACCTTTTAAGAATTCAATAGAAAAGACTTAAGATATGCGCATATTTAATCGATTTCAAGTATTATATAAACCAGATAAATAAAAATAATATGGGACTTGTGCAGGGGTAGAGGCGAGAGGGTTCATATTTGGACCTCCCATCGCATTAGCCATAGGTGCCAAGTTCGTCCCTCTACGTAAACCGGGAAAGTTACCCGGTACGGTTTACTTATATACATACAACAGCTAGTTAAACTTCTTGTTGGGATAAACAACATGTACAGTTAATTGATATAATTGCTTGGGGGTGGTGGTGTTAAAAAAGGGAGAGTGATAAGCGAAGAGTACGAGCTAGAGTACGGAAACGATCGTCTAGAGATGAGTGTGGAGGCCGTCAAATCCCACGAAAGAGCTCTTGTCATCGACGATTTAGTTGCCACTGGTGGAACACTCTCCGCTTCCATTAACCTCTTGGGTAAATACAATATATATATATATACACATTTTTAATGAATACTAACTAAATAAAAAAACTTAATTAAATACGACTTTTAAAATACATGAATCGTATATACAATATCGAGTATTTGATTAACGAGTCTAATTATGTGCACCTCAGAACGTGCTGGGGCCGAAGTTGTGGAATGTGCCTGCGTTGTTGGTTTGCCTAAATTCAAGGTATTTGATTACTTCAAAAACATTTTGACTTTAAAGCTCGTACCAACGATATTTAAGATTTTTACTGGTCTTTTAGGCCCATTAAATATCATTGAAGATGAATATAACTTGTATTATGTGAGATGTAGGGGCATTGTAAGCTAAAGGGAAAGCCATTGTACGTTCTGGTGGAGCCTAGCCAGTTAGATGAAGTTACCTTTTAAGCCTGTTTTACTCGAAGTCACCTCCATGACTCCTATATCTTCAAGTTCCAACAAGATGTATTATCAAGATATCAACGGTTATGGCAATAATATATCGGGTTGATCAATTAATATGTAACTAAAGATTGTTTAAACCTTATTAGACTCCATGCGGAATGATTCATGCTAGTAAACAAGCTACTTTATATGTACGTTTCTCTCCATTGTTCAAAGCTTGTTTGTTTCATCAGTGTTGATTTGGGTTTGATCTAGTTGTTGGATTGGAATATGTGTTAAGCATGAATAAATGGTTAAGAAATGTTAAATAAAGATTCATTTACAATAAATTATAGTACTAGATAGTAATCTGTGCTATGCGTGGAGTAAAATAGTTTATTATATTATTTATTGTACATCGTATTAAAATATTTGTTGTATAGTTTTTTCTAAAAATGGGTATTCATATATCCGTTCGGATTCAGTTGATATATTCGGATTTCAAATATTTAGAGTAAGAAATTTAAATTGTATTCGAATATTCAAAAATTTTGGTTTAGATTTGGTTCGAATCATTGCGGATTCAGTTCAGATTTGAGTTCGGGTACCTATTTTAATTATGCATTTTTTTAACAAAAAATCAAATATACTTAAATCCTCAAAATCCAAAAATAAAATAATATAAAACATAAAAATTTGAATAATGCAAGACTAAATATTTAAATTTACATAAAAATTAATTCAATTTAAATATTTGGATGGAGAACAAATAAATATTCAGTATTTTGAATATTTTCTGTTATTTATAGATATTTACTTGTGACTATGTTGATAATTTTAGATATTTTCATATTTTGAATATCTAATAGATATAAAAATTAATATAATTAACATATTTAAGTATATAATTATGATCTAGATATTTCTGGTATCCAAAATATTTTAGTTTGGATCGGATTCGGATATGGTTATCTGGATATTAAACTTTTAGATCCATTTGAGTACTTAATCAATTTTAATTTGTATTACTTTCAAATCTAGTTCAGTTCGGTTCCTCGGATCCAGATATTTTGCACATACTTACTTTCTCCTAATAATATAAAACAAAATAAAATAAATGTAAAGCAAATATTCTAGGCTTATTTAACATACATAATTATTGGATCATACTTCAAAAATACCAATAAAAATGGTTGGGCGGCGTGTCAATATTGTTGAGCTTGCTGCAAAACTGACATAATCTATAACCAATAACGTGCATTTTCTTATAAAAATTCTTGGTAAATATAATAAAAACACGATACAATCAAGTGAAAAGTGTTAGAGTTGCGTAGAAAATAATGTGATCTCTTCAGTCGGCATATGAATTATGTTTTTCATTCGATTTCATGAACTTTTTTTTTAAAAGCTTTTTTGATTTCTGATTTTTTTTTTAACAATCGGATTATGTTTATAATTCTTGGTCTGATATGAAAACTTCGTAAAGAAAAGTAATATTTGAGTAAACTAAAGATTCAACTCTATGTGTGCTGTTTTTTACTTCAATTTTCTTAATGAATACCAATCACAATGATTTATTGCTTTTGTGTACAAAAACCTCAACCATGGCTAAGTTTGGCAAGATACAAAACTTTTAACTTCTAAAAACATTCTCATTCCAAATTTTAGCTGATGCGAATCTTAATGATTTTGTAATTTCTTTATTTCAAAATGATACTATTCAGTAGTAGTATAGAGAAAATTTTAGTTTACTAATACAAAATTTAAAAAATGCAGAAACTAAAAATAAACTGATTAAAAAATAATTAGTATGAACATTTTTAATTATATGCGGTGGACTTAAAAAATTAGTATGTAAAAACATTAATTGTTTAATGACTGTGAAGCCGACGCGTTAGCATACTCAAATGTAAATTGATGTGAAGCTACTACTTAGGCAATGTAGCGTGAAAACATCAGATAACAATGCTTATTTATTTTTTCACCGTAAAAATACTTCATTTCATTTCAAAGAACCATACAAAAGCCCACATGAAGGCGACTACTGGAACCCATACCAGGGCGACTTAAAACATAAACTAGGAGATTAAAAAAAAATATTACTTGTTGATGATAAGGTTTTGTGATCTCTAATTTGTTGAGAATCTTAACAAAAGGAGAAAAACGGAATTTTAATAGACAAAGAGAAGCGTTGGCTGCAGGTTTACGCGGAACGCGCAAAAGTGAATAAGGAAAAGTACGAAAGAGCCCCTGACGCTGAACGCTGTATATAAAACAAATGTTATCCCTGTTGTGAAAGAAAACCCATCAAAAACCTAACCTGATAGGTAGAGAGAAAACTTGGACGCTCCCCTCCCCCGAATCTCGATCTGAGTTTGCCTTTGCCTATAATCTCAATCATCCTTCCTCCTTCAATCCCTAACTTAATTGCGGCATAGGTTATTTGAGATTAGGACTCACCCGGATCGAATCATCCGCCATGTCTGCCGTATATTGCGGAAGTAAGAGATCGTACTTCGACGATACTCCTTCTCCTCCTCCCTCTTCGAAGCGGTTCCGATGCTATTCCCCTTCCAATTCTCCGAGCTGGTCCTCCTCTCCTCCCTCATCGCTCGATCAGCTTCGCGCTGCCTTTCCTCATCTTGAACTCACCGTATGTCTTTGTTCCTTTCGATCTAGCTTTACCTTTTGCTCAATCCGGTTGATTAGACGCTAATTGAGTTTAGCAGCATGATTCGTGGCTTAATCGGTTGGCAATTCTTGAAATTTAATTAGATTCGGAAGTTTCAGGTTCTTGTGGAGGCGTTGGAAGAACATGGGAGTGATTTGAATGCTGCTATGAAAAGCTTGTACGCTTTGGTATCTGCTGAGGAGGAGAAGAGAGCTCAAGAATTGGCCGCTAATAAGGAGGCTGATGCTGCTGGAACTTTTACAGCGAGTGGTGATGACTGGGTTGCGTTGTTAGTGAGGGAAGTGACGCAATCTGCTGGTCCAGATGATGCGAAGTTCCGTGCTGAAAGAGTCTTGGAGGCGTTAGAGAAGACGTTAAGCGCGCGTGCTCACGAAGAAGCCGGTAAAAAATTCCAAGAGGTATAAAGCCATTGTACTGTCCTCCTTTTAAGCTATCGTATAGTTTGTATTAGGGGAGGGGCACGGGTAGTTAGTTCGACGCATCAAGGACAGTTTCTAGTTCAGTCAGTGTTGTTGTTAAGACGTAGTAGTTTTGAACCATCATTGACTACAAGTTACTGGCTCAGAACACAATTTTGGTCCTTGTCTTTTTTTTTTTTTGGGTTAAATTAACACCCTCTTCTGATTTTGCAGGAGAGTGTGGCAGTGCAGCAACAAGTGGAAGCCTTGATGAAGGACAACACAGTGCTGAAACGTGCTGTTGCTATCCAGCATGAGCGGCAGAAGGCGTTAGAAGATGCGAACCAGCAGCTAGAGTTTTTTAAGCAGCTGATTCCTCAGTACCAGGAGAAGGTCAGAAATTTGGAGGTAAGCCTTAAACAAACCATAGAGATACTACTTTTATATACTGATGGTTGCATAGCCATATATATGTTGAATATTCACATCCTGAATTTAATATTTTTTTTTTTTTAATGAGCAATATTGGTGAAAGTTCCCTAGTTTTGATGGTCTCCTATGGTTAAAGAGTGGAATGATAATAGAAAGTTACAAAATGCAGGTGAATAACTACGCATTGAAATTGCAACTGGAGCAAATGGAACACGGCAACTATATGATGCCGCAAAGATTCAATCCGGATGTCTTCTAATGAGAAACAAGTAGGGCAGTTGGGGGAGGAGAAGGACTATCAATATAAACGCAACAAGTAGAGGAGAGATGATCAACAGAAGAGAAATGCTGTTGCATTGTATTTGCTGTGTAGAGTCCCCAAGTCAAGTCAGAAAAACAAAATGTTTCCTTTCCTTGTCTTTTTTTTTTTATTTATACTTTGGTGATATGCTTGTCTAATCCTGAGGGAATATCAAGAATTTGTGTGGGTATAGGGCTGGTATAAGTAAACTTTGGTTCCGAATTTTTTTTGCTGGTCTCTCTACTTTTCGTCTTCACCATTCCTTGTAAATTCCGATCATTCGGTAATTGCCCGATTTCACTCCGTAATTATTATGCATCCGCTGATTTTATTGTTTGGCTGTGATGCTGCTCTGCTCTGTGATATGAAGACTCATTCTATGGTTCCACGCTTGCTTGTCTACGTACCAATAACAACTAGGTTTCAAAATTCACGCTACGGATCGAAACTATATCCTCTAGATGACAGAATTCATTTAAAAGAAAAATAACTTACGTCTTATTAACTCGTCTAATAAAAGAAAGAACAAGGAGCTGAGGGGTGTCGCTAAGCGACAAGGTCGGAGGCTTTCGAATCTGAAACCCATGATCCACTCCACATTTTTGTATTGATGCCCAATCCAATGGTTTTGCGTAAACCCAACATAAACAGTGGTTTTGTGGTCATAATGCTCCGTTAACCAAAACAAGGTGAATAAACTCTCCGATTTTCCAACAAACAAGAACAATTATACTCCGGAGTAATATTACAATCAATTTTATACGAGGTGATTATTCCATGTTCATACACATATATAAATATTTATAAAATAATCAACTATAATTAATTAATCTGTTATTTGTATTTGTTGATACATTTTAAACCATTTTATATTCTAAACATATGAAAAGTAAATAGAATAATGTATTTAAATTATCTCAATTAAATATGTGATTTCATGTATAATAATTAAGATTGGTTCAGTTTTTCTTTTTGATATATTAGTTTGTATTTATTTTCCAATTAGATCACAATTTATGTTGTTTTTAAATAAACTAAAATCAGATATATATATATATATATATATATTTAATTTGATTCATCCTAGTAGTTTGTAGATATATTTTATAAGATGTGTATAATTAATTATATATTTATAGGAAAAAGTATAAAAATAAAAACCAAGTGTTAATTTAATTAGAATTGCATCAACCAAAATAATAAGTGATATCTAAAAAGTCATATACATATTTAAATATTTATAAATAACTAAATCACAATAACTGATTAATGTTTTACTTTCATTGGTTTATAAAATTTAAGATGTCTTTACAATTATGTTGTTAACTTAGTTTGACATATAATTTTAGGTCTTTTTTTTGAACAACACATAGTTTTAGGTATAAGAATTGAGAAAAAAAAATTGATTAATTATTTTTTTTAAAGATATTTAGTTGCAACAGTTCCTCTAAATTGAACTAACTATTCTTTTTGTTTTCTAGTAACTAGTAAGGCTAAAATGTAAAATTTCGTTCTTTTCATTTAAGTTGGTTGACCGGGCTTGAAAGCACGGGTTTATTTTATAAAATATAATTAAAAAGATATAAATACATGTTAGTTTTTCATGTGCTTGATCATTTTACTCTCACAAAATCTGAATCAGAACAAACCAAAAAATTACAGGCTCGATTCAAGTCTAGGCTAAAATATCTATTAGGTAAAAATATTTAACCTGCAGGTCTTGTTTCGGGTCTATGTCCCACCCAAGACCCCATCAGATATTTGAAATACCCAAAATTTCTCGTGTATATTAGTTATATTTGAGTATTATAGTATACTTTTGGTATTACGAATACTTTTTATGTTTTGGGTTAGAGTTTGTGGTTATGGTTTCGAGTTTAGGGTAAAATTTCATATTTTCACAAATATAATATGGGTATTCGGGGAAATGTTTTGGTTGTTTCGAGTCCTCATATCAGATTTTGGATAATTGTTTTGCTAATTGAATATTTTTAGATATTATTTTGGGTATTTCAGGTCTTTTCCGAATCCTAAATATTCAAAAATACCAAAACATATACTCGAATACCCAAAAATTAAAGTTTGCACGTTATTATTATATACTTTCAGAGATTTTTGATTTTAAGAGCTGATAAAATAAACAATATAGTTTGGGTATATTGGGATACATCATGAGACAAGTTTAGAGATGATGATATTTTAGTATATTGGATTTGTACATATGTATAATTCTTTGGTCCACTTAGTATACATCCAAAAGATGATTTGTAAACTTGGTCCACAAAAATTAGCCGAGTAATAATTAAAAGCTAAGTTAGTCGAGTACTAATTAAAAGCTGTTAGGATTAATTAAATGCATTGAATGTTATATAGTTAGAGAAATATAAGGTATGACCAAAATAATTAGTTAATAAAAGGGTGCAACAACTTTTTATAAGTAGATTTTTGGGAATGATTCTCTTTTAATAGTATAGATTCATCTTATGTTTGTAACTATATATTTATAAAATTGTATAAAATTGAATATGTATATTGTCAAACTAACATTAGGAAAAATGAAGAAATTAAAATTAACATATTGATTCCCCACTTTAAAATTAAATAACTGGGAACTTTTGTTTTGAAAAGAAAATGAAAAATATTTTTAATCCGTAAATATTTTGTAAACAAAATTCTCATCAAATAAATAATAAATAATACATTTGTGTATGTATAATTGATTATATATATATATATATTTAAAAAGTAACAATAGTTTTAAAATTAATTATTTGTTAAAATTATTCCTATTAATTGAGCATACATATATTATTGACTTTTTAGAAAATAACTTAATAATGGTTGAAAACACGCTAAACAGTTTTTTTTCAAAGATATAGATATTTCTTTGTTATTTTTAGGAAAAAATTAAATGTTATTATTAAAAACTAAAATAGAAATTTTGATAATGGCAATTAAATAATAGTTTGAATTCATTAAGTCTATCAATGTAATTAAACATCGTGAGATGTAACGTGAACGCGACACGTAAGAAACTGACTGCTCAAATAATATTATAGAGATTTTATACTTTTATGTTTCTTGAATATGTAATATAGAATAAAAATGTGTGTTTATAAGTATTTTGAGAAAATAATTACAAAACATTTTTAAAAGTACTAGAGATACAATTAGTAACGTCAAATGGGCGGGCTATTAATGGGTGCTCTGTGTCCAAATAGATATCGCCCGAAATGGACAGACCCATATTGAACCATAAAAATATTTTGTCCAAATGGGTGAACCCAATTACATCCATGGGCAACATTGGGCTTAACCACTTAGACAATGGTCGGCCCAAGAAAGTTAAATGTCTAGGGTTTAGAAAATTGGGGGAAACACACCATTTTTTTCGGTTTCATCGATTCTTCGATTTCTTCTTCGCTTTCTTCGCCGTTTTCGATTATTCGATTCTTCTTCGCCTTCTTCGATTCTTCTTCAACCTTCTTTGATTCTTCTTCGCCTTCTTCGATTTGGAGTCTCCGATGGTTTGATTTTGTCATTTCTGAAGGTTTGATTTCGTCAAACTTTTTATGTGTGATTTGTGTTATGAGTTTTCAATATTAGCTTTTGATTCTGATATCACTCAAATTACCCTAAGGAGTGATTTATACTCTCTCAAATAAGAGGTCGAGTTGTAGTCCTTAGGGATCAAATCCACAGGGAGCTAAGGCACACAAAAGATCTAATAGTTATATGATTAAGCTAGGCTAATAGGTTTAAAACAGTAAATAAAGATAGCAAGCAGTAATAAAGCAGTAATAAAGCAGTAAACAAGTTGAACAAGACAATTGTTCAGCTTGTCAAAGAGTTGTTTGATGGAAGGATGGTTACTAGACTTAGGGTTTCATTCAGGTTATTAGAACTCTAAACTCTAGATGCTAAGGATTGATTCTAGAACTCGATATCTAATGCAAAAGACAACCAGCTCTCGCTGTTAGTCTAATCTATTGACTAAGTTCAGTGTTTCAGCTCTCGCATGTTAACACAGATCGAGCGTCGATCGATGCTATGGTATGAGCGTCGATCGATGCTCCAGATTGAGTGTCGATCGATGCTATGGTATAAGCGTCGATCGACACTGCCTTAGGCAAGCGTTATCGATCTGATCGATTATGTTCAACTAGATTCCTAAACCAACTCTCGTATGCGCCTAGGTATCTAATCCAGCAGGTTTCGGGTTCCGTTAATTGATTGCACTCTCGTGCCTCTCAATTGTCCTATGATTCTAGGTTCAAGCAATTAGTCACACTCTCGTGGTTTTCCAACTACTCTAGATCCTAGTATTACAAGCTATCCTGATGTAGAGATCTTTAGATATCCTAACAATCATATAATTCAGAAATTCATTCATAAACCTAAAAATTCCTAAACCTAGCAGGTGAATCTACTCATGCATGATGTTTGTCACAGAAATCATAGATGAATAGATGAATAACATAAAATATAAATAAAACCGAAACAATGGAGTTCCAATAGGACTCTGAAGGAGTTCCTCCCTTCTCTTCTAACCTAGAACTATGAATAAAATAAAGCTTAGACAGTATAGCCGTCAACAATGGCTTATAAATAACATAAATAGAGTTTCTGGTCGTCCAAGGGCATTCTGGTAATTTGTGGTTGCTTCTGGGCTTCAGTCGGTCCTAAAATATGCTCAGCTCATATTCTGACATCACTGTCGACCGAAACCAATGCTGTTACATCGATGACAGTCCTTCATCTCCTCGACAGCTTCCTCTCGCGAGGCAGTCTGACCACTCTTCAGTAAAACGGGCATAACTTTGGCTACAGGATGCTGATTGACCTCAAACCGCTGGCATTGGAAAGCTAACTCCAAGCTCTATCTTGTGTAAAAAGATGAGCTTAATCTAACTGTCGGAAGATTTCCATACATAGCTAGACATCTGACGCGTCTGTGCAGCTCTGCACTCAAAAGGCTCCAAAAGACACCAAAATCACCACATTTCTCCAAATCGTCCCTAAACCTGTAAATACTCTAAATAGACTCTATATATTAGTAAATACTCCCTCCGTTTCAGATTAATTGTCGTTGTAGAGGAAAAGTTTTCGTTTCAAAATAAGTGTCGTTTTATGATTTCAATGAAAAATTTATTCGTAAGATTCTTCTGTTTATTTTTCTATTAGTTGAAATATGGTTAGGTGTATGGGTAATGATGTTTTTATTTTGAAAATGTACAAAATTAAATATTTTCTTAATCTGTGTGCATGAACCTAAAACGACAACTAAATTGAAGCAGAGGGAGTATATATTAAAACACTTATAGACCATGGCTAAAAGTGGGTAAAATCCATGGTCTATCAACTCCCCTAGACTTACCTTTTTGCTTGTCCTCAAGCAAAGCAGACGGACAGTCTCTCTGAAAGAGGTTTGAAAACAGCAGGGACTCACATGATTTAAAAACTTAGAATCATCACCTCTACAATATTGCAATCCACATCTAAAAGTCCTAATCACAAAAGCACATTATACCATATCCTAGCTTAGCAACCAAATTCACCTAGCCAACAACTTAGCAGATCCTGTCTGAAATTCCCCTCTACCAACCTCATTTCTTAACATAAATAAAAGTGCAGGCTCTACCTTGGGAGTATCTATCACATGATGCAAGGATTTTCAAACAAGTATCTGGATCTGCATGTAAAAGTTAGTTCCTATTTTTTCTCTCTACTAATTTCTCTCTTTAGTCAAAGTCTGCTTCCATTGCAGAATCATTGACCAAGACTGGACAGGCTTCCATGAATCAAGCCTTGATGGTGTTTGCCACCAAGTCCTGTTCACTTCTTTTTGACCTATATCCAAGAATTCATGTGAATCGAACCTTGATGATTGCCGCCACCAAGTCCCGTTCGAATTCTTTTTGTTGGAATCCTTATGAAGCAAGCCTTAATGGTTGTAACCACCAAGTCCTGTTCGGATTCCACCTAACTAACACCTATTATATATATATATATAT
>NC_027753.1:24276859-24283467 GCF_000695525.1 Brassica oleracea var. oleracea | reverse complement strand
GTGCTAAAGAGTGGTTAGATAACAAGCAAAAATCTAATAAGTTCATTATCCCCTTCTTGACTCAATAAAACTCTTTTGAAAACATTTTGATAAGACTCATGAACACACTAATATCAGTAAACATCTCCCCAGACTTAAATTACACTGTCCCCAATGTATATCTAGTCGGAGTTATGGTGATAACATAAACATAAGTACACAATTTAACAAGTAAGAACGATAACCTGACCGCGTTAAGTGTCAATCGATGGAAAGGAGTTACCATCAGTCGCTGCAGGTGTTGTACTGTCGATCGATATCGACATGCTCTCATCGGTCGATTTTATAATCGTCTACTCGGGTCTTTTTTTTTTTATACCTGACTTTGATGTGAGTGTCGACCAACACAGTTAAGTGGCGATCAATACTCTTGAAGCTCTGTCGATCGACACAGTTAAGTGGCGATCGATCGATGCTAATGATGCTCTATCGATCGATGCTGCGCAGCCATCATCGATCCTCATGCAAACTCGTCTTCCTCGGATCTTTTTTTTTTTTTTACCTGCAATAAATAAAATTTTTAATCAGTAACAATCTAAACTAAACTGAAAGAAATTACCTAGCAGTGGGCTGCCTCCCACTCAACGCTTTGTTATAGTCATTTAGCTTGACTTTGGAGATCTGATTTAGTCCGGATTAGAACGAGAACATGCTCCAAAACAAGTATCAATGTCTACTCTCAGAAGCTTTATCATTCTTGTGTGAAAGCCTCCTCCATAGACTCTACTCCTTTGTCTATCATCTCAGCAATAAGGAGTGCTCGAAGCTTTGCAAATGGCTGTGAGAAGTATCTGCTGCGCACTCTGGATTTCCTGACACCATCTGAGAAGTGAGGAATCAATTATACCTGAGGACCGTCCTTGATCCTTTTTCTCTTCTTCCAATTCATTCTCTTCTTTCCCCCAGACTTACCTGATCGCGTGGTGGTATCCCCATCCTTAAGATTTTCACATACATTGAACTCCTTCTGCTCTGATACGCGCCCACTTTCGATCGACGATGAAGTGGTAATGTCGATCGATGTTGAGATGCTAGAGACGGACGCATCGAGGATTGACTTGAACCGCTGTGTGATCCAGATGATTAATTGTTACCAATGGTGAGATGCTAGAGACGGACGCATCGAGGAGTTTGGTTTATTTTAGATTTGTAAAGGGGTTTCAAGGACTTCTATCGAGGTGGGCAAAAAAAGTTGAACCAGATTGGTTCATGTTAGTTTACTTTGAGTTCCAATTCCATCATGTTGTTTGTCATTATAAACAAGCGATTAAACGCTATGAATTCCATCTCCAATGGTTTTTCTTAATAAGATGATCATTACTCATGTAGATTTCAATAGAATGTTTTTTCACTTTTGGTAGGAAATGCTGATTATAACATTACAGATTCTAGGTATGGAAAATGGTACACTCGAAGATGTTTTCTTATTGGCAAGTTTCTCCAACGACGGTGATTCCGGTGAGAATGCAAAACAAATGCTAGAGAAGAGAAAATTCTCGACGAAGACGATGAAACCAAATCAAACGTGTGGCTATGTTTTGATTAGAGAAACCAGTTAAGAAACTCGGGATGATGAAATAAGCCTTCATTGTTTGAGAGTTTTGAAAAATAAGGATTTGATGGATAATGGTTCGTTTTTGTCTAAGAAAATTTAAAAGTTTTATTTAATGCAAATAAAAAATGTCACACTAAGTATTCAAACTCTTGTAAGGTATCACAACAAAATTAGATATTTACCAACTGAGTTCGTGCGCCTAACTGAATATTAAGGAAAAGCGAATATTTATATATGTAAAATATAACTTATATAATTTTGGAGGCTGACTAATAATATGTTAGTCAAAGTAGTTTTAAGTGTTATGATAACATTTATTCAATGCTCATACACAAATTTGATTAACACAAACAAGATATTTGTTACATAAAAAGAGAGGTAGTCAAGAAAATTATTATTTTTATCTTATTTGTAAAAAATGGAAAGTATTAAAAAAATTACTCAGACATAAACTGGTTTAAAAATTAAATGAAAACATATAAATAAATATGACGCTTTTAAGATTTACATTATTTACAAAACAAATAATTTTTCATGTTCAGACATGTTTTAAGATATAATGAATTGAAAACAAATTTCAACAACCAAGCTACATCGATTCAGATTTTTGGCATAAAATTTGTTATTATCCGAATCAAATTTAAGTTGAAAATCAGGATAAATGATTTTCTATTGGTTACAAAATTCAAAAAGTTAGTTAAAAGATAAAAAAAAATTATACTTTAAATACTATGGCAGTTACAATTTTGTTTTTCGGAATATCTATAATTATACATATTATCTTTAGGTAACGATTTTATACTCCTATAAAAAGCTTTGTTTCCTTTCTTGTTTCTTCATTCAAAAACCATTTTTTCTAAGTAAATATGGTTTCTCTAAGATTTCTTTTATGTTTTCTTTTCGTAAGTAATGTCTATGCCACAATTGTTTCTCATGATGGCCGAGCCATTACCATTGATGGTCACCGCCGAGTTCTCCTTTCTGGTTCGATTCATTATCCTAGAAGCACTCCTGAGGTATTTAATCTACCTTACATCACACAGTATGTGTGGTATTAGTCTTTTATGTTTGCTACTAATTATAATCGTTTTTGTTAATATCTTTAGATGTGGCCGGATCTTATAAAAAAAAGTAAAGAAGGAGGTCTTGATGCGATCGAAACATATGTCTTCTGGAATGCGCATGAGCCTACTCGTCGGCAATATGATTTTTCTGGAAAATTAGATCTTATTCGATTCCTGAAAACCATTCAAGATGAAGGATTGTATGGTGTTCTTCGCATAGGACCATATGCATGTGCTGAGTGGAATTACGGGTAATATACTAAAATGGATTTAGCTATCTCTTTATGTGCAATATATACCAGTTTAATACATTTTCATAATAAGTTAGCTTCTTGTATGGTGATAGTACGGTTTTCCATATAATGTTTTGGTCGATAAATGGTCCAATGAATTGATTTTATTAATCAGTATACCAAAACTTATGTATTGTAAATGCCAGTACTAGTCTTTTAATTATAGTATATATTTTTAATAGATTATCATATGAGTTGGCTTCTTGTTTGATGATATTATTGTTTCTCATGTAATTTTTTTGACCTGCAATTTTTTTAATAATTTTAAACAGAGGATTCCCAGTTTGGCTGCATAACATGCCTGGAATGGTGTTCAGAACTACGAATAAAGCATTTATGGTAGTCTTACTTGATGATCAATATTCTTTTGATCATATATGCAGTGTTATTTTTTAATTCGATTTTATATGAATGATTTATGTATAGGATGAGATGCAAAACTTCACAACTATGATAGTAGACATGGTCAAGAAAGAAAATTTATTTGCATCACAAGGAGGCCCAATTATTCTTGCTCAGGTAATTGATTTAATCTTTTAAATACATAATATTATGTGATGTTTCGTAATGTTATATATAATTCTTAACAATATTGATGTTTTTTTTGTTTTATTAATCTTGCAGATAGAAAATGAGTATGGAAATGTAATGGGACCCTACGGAGAATCGGGTAAAGCATACATTAAGTGGTGTGCAAACATGGCTCAGTCTCTTGATGTTGGTGTTCCGTGGATAATGTGTCAACAAAATGATGCTCCTCAGCCTATGGTAATAAGATCTGTCTAGTTATAATGAATATTTATTTAATATATTCAAAGGTTAACTATTTTAAATCGTTTTTGTTTTTATAGTTGAATACATGTAATGGATTTTATTGTGACAATTTTGTACCAAACAATCCCAACACTCCTAAGATGTGGACTGAGAATTGGACCGGATGGTAAGTTTTATTTTCAGTATGATTATATTTTTATTATTTTGTAAATATTTTATCATAATATATTTATTTTGTCTTCTGTTTGTTTAGGTTTAAGCAATGGGGTGGCAAAAATCCCCATAGAACAACCGAAGATGTTGCATTCTCTGTTGCAAGATTCTTCCAAAGAGGAGGAACTTTTAATAATTATTATATGGTAAATTATAATAATGAAATTTAACTTATTTATTAAAATAAGCTCACATAAAATCGACATTAACTGGAAAGAGTAATTGAATTTTTTTTATTATTGTAGTACCATGGAGGCACCAACTTTGACAGAACTGCAGGTGGTCCATACATCACAACTTCATATGATTATGATGCTCCCCTTGACGAATATGGTAAATTAAAAGTATATTCATATTTAAAAATATTTTAGAAGTTTCTATTTTTACTAACATGGGAAAATCTATTAGGTAACTTGAATCAACCAAAATACGGGCATTTGAAACAACTTCATGATGTTCTTCACTCTATGGAGAGAACTCTCACATACGGAAACATCTCCACCATTGAATTTGGAAACTCTGCATCGGTAATATTATTGTTATTTTTTTTATCACTATTGTACATGTTATTCTTGAACTAGTTACTCATCATGAAAATATTACCTAGGCAACAATTTATAAAACTGAAGAAGGATCAAGCTGCTTTTTTGGAAATGGAAATGAAAAGTCAGATGCTACAATTAGTTTCCAAGGAGAATCTTACGTTGTCCCGGCTTGGTCTGTTACCATTTTACCGGATTGCAAAAATGAGGCTTATAACACCGCAAAGGTTTTCTATTTTACATTTTCTTTTGTGGATTTTAATTTTTCATACTAACAACCGTTAGTCATTTAAAGTTGTAACCAAAATTCATTTTTTGTTGGTTTTATATTTTCAGATTACCACTCAAACTTCAATGATGGTTAAGAAGCCAAATGAAGCTGAGGATACCCCTTCAACTCTTAAATGGTCATGGAGACCAGAGAACATGGACAACTTCCTTTTGAAAGGAAAAGGAGAATCTACACAGACACAACTATTTGATCAGAAAGTAGTAACCAATGACCAAAGTGATTATCTATGGTACATGACTACCGTTAAGTTTAAAAAGCGAGATCCATTTTCGGGTAAAAACATGTCTCTTCGCGTCAACAGTACTGCTCATGTCCTTCACGCTTTTGTCAATGGAAAACATATTGGTAAGTATCTCCTATATACGTTTTACAAATCTCAATAACACCAACTTACGAAAAAGTATTTGATTTATATTTTTAGGTAGTCAACACGCTGAGAATGGTAAATTTAACTATGTATTTGAGAAAGATGTGAAGTTTAAGTCTGGTCGTAATGTCATTGCTCTTCTTAGCATAACTGTGGGACTTGCGGTAAGTTATTAGATATTATTTTATCTTGTATTTCTTAAAGTTAAAACTCTTAAAAAAAAATTAACTGAAAATAAAATTTTGTCTACTTTTTTTTGATAGAACTATGGTGCTTTCTTTGAAAGTAAGCCGGCTGGAATCACTGGACCCATTTTTATTACCGGAAGAAATGGTGATGAAACTATAGTTAAGGACTTGTCTGCTCATAAATGGAGCTATAAAACCGGTTTAATTGGGTTTGAGAGCCAACTCTTTAGAACGGAATCAATGTCTAAATGGTCAGTTGAAAGTGTACCGTTTAACCGAACCATGACATGGTATAAGGTAAAGAGATGTTATTATCTATAAGATAACAAACCAAACACTTGTTGATTTAATATCAGATCACATCATTCCATTTTGTCTTTCAGACTACATTCAAGTCTCCCTTGGGAAATGATCCGGTTGTTGTCGATCTTATGGGACTTGGAAAAGGTACAGCCTGGGTAAATGGAAACAACATTGGACGTTATTGGCCGGCATTCATTTCAAGCGAAAATGGTTGTGATGCAAAATGTAATTATAGAGGTGCTTATCATGCTGAAAAATGTCTGACCAATTGTGGTGAACCCACACAAAGATGGTACATTTTCCACATCTTATTAGGTTCTAGAATCAAACATGTTAATGTTAAACCTGAGAAATCTTTACTGGGATTTTTTTTCTTTGTTCTTTTCTTGAACAGGTACCATGTTCCTCGTTCTTTCTTGAATGCAGAAGGAGATAACACACTAGTTTTGTTTGAGGAGATGGGAGGAAACCCATCGCTTGTCAGTTTCCAAACTACTAGAGTGGGAAGTGTATGTGCTAACGTCTACGAGAAAAATATTATTGAGCTTTCATGCGATAGAAAACAAATTTCTGCCATCAAATTTGCATCCTTTGGTAACCCAGATGGCGATTGTGGATCTTTTGTAAAAGGAACTTGTGAATCAAGTAATAACACGGTTGATATTCTCACACAAGAATGCGTTGGAAAAGAGAAGTGTTCCATTGATGTCTCAAAGGAAAAGTTTGGAGCACCAGATTGCAGTGGTGCTGCCAGAAGGCTCGCCGTCGAAGCTATATGCTAAATGTTTTTCTAGATTTATGGTGTTTTCTTTATCATATTTCCAAATTATGCTATATTTTTTTCAAAGATTTAGTTCATTTTTAATATTTATTGGTGGTTTTTTTATCTAATAAAAGTACACATTCTTATATACATTTTACACAATCATCTTTTTTCCAAAAAAATCACTGTCATTTCTTCTCCACCATCCTCACTCT
>NC_027753.1:24238832-24247206 GCF_000695525.1 Brassica oleracea var. oleracea | reverse complement strand
TTCATAATAAGTTAGCTTCTTGTATGGTGATAGTACGGTTTTCCATATAATGTTTTGGTCGATAAATGGTCCAATGAATTGATTTTATTAATCAGTATACCAAAACTTATGTATTGTAAATGCCAGTACTAGTCTTTTAATTATAGTATATATTTTTAATAGATTATCATATGAGTTGGCTTCTTGTTTGATGATATTATTGTTTCTCATGTAATTTTTTTGACCTGCAATTTTTTTAATAATTTTAAACAGAGGATTCCCAGTTTGGCTGCATAACATGCCTGGAATGGTGTTCAGAACTACGAATAAAGCATTTATGGTAGTCTTACTTGATGATCAATATTCTTTTGATCATATATGCAGTGTTATTTTTTAATTCGATTTTATATGAATGATTTATGTATAGGATGAGATGCAAAACTTCACAACTATGATAGTAGACATGGTCAAGAAAGAAAATTTATTTGCATCACAAGGAGGCCCAATTATTCTTGCTCAGGTAATTGATTTAATCTTTTAAATACATTATGTGATGTTTCGTAATGTTATATATAATTCTTAACAATATTGATGTTTTTTTTGTTTTATTAATCTTGCAGATAGAAAATGAGTATGGAAATGTAATGGGACCCTACGGAGAATCGGGTAAAGCATACATTAAGTGGTGTGCAAACATGGCTCAGTCTCTTGATGTTGGTGTTCCGTGGATAATGTGTCAACAAAATGATGCTCCTCAGCCTATGGTAATAAGATCTGTCTAGTTATAATGAATATTTATTTAATATATTCAAAGGTTAACTATTTTAAATCGTTTTTGTTTTTATAGTTGAATACATGTAATGGATTTTATTGTGACAATTTTGTACCAAACAATCCCAACACTCCTAAGATGTGGACTGAGAATTGGACCGGATGGTAAGTTTTATTTTCAGTATGATTATATTTTTATTATTTTGTAAATATTTTATCATAATATATTTATTTTGTCTTCTGTTTGTTTAGGTTTAAGCAATGGGGTGGCAAAAATCCCCATAGAACAACCGAAGATGTTGCATTCTCTGTTGCAAGATTCTTCCAAAGAGGAGGAACTTTTAATAATTATTATATGGTAAATTATAATAATGAAATTTAACTTATTTATTAAAATAAGCTCACATAAAATCGACATTAACTGGAAAGAGTAATTGAATTTTTTTTATTATTGTAGTACCATGGAGGCACCAACTTTGACAGAACTGCAGGTGGTCCATACATCACAACTTCATATGATTATGATGCTCCCCTTGACGAATATGGTAAATTAAAAGTATATTCATATTTAAAAATATTTTAGAAGTTTCTATTTTTACTAACATGGGAAAATCTATTAGGTAACTTGAATCAACCAAAATACGGGCATTTGAAACAACTTCATGATGTTCTTCACTCTATGGAGAGAACTCTCACATACGGAAACATCTCCACCATTGAATTTGGAAACTCTGCATCGGTAATATTATTGTTATTTTTTTATCACTATTGTACATGTTATTCTTGAACTAGTTACTCATCATGAAAATATTACCTAGGCAACAATTTATAAAACTGAAGAAGGATCAAGCTGCTTTTTTGGAAATGGAAATGAAAAGTCAGATGCTACAATTAGTTTCCAAGGAGAATCTTACGTTGTCCCGGCTTGGTCTGTTACCATTTTACCGGATTGCAAAAATGAGGCTTATAACACCGCAAAGGTTTTCTATTTTACATTTTCTTTTGTGGATTTTAATTTTTCATACTAACAACCGTTAGTCATTTAAAGTTGTAACCAAAATTCATTTTTTGTTGGTTTTATATTTTCAGATTACCACTCAAACTTCAATGATGGTTAAGAAGCCAAATGAAGCTGAGGATACCCCTTCAACTCTTAAATGGTCATGGAGACCAGAGAACATGGACAACTTCCTTTTGAAAGGAAAAGGAGAATCTACACAGACACAACTATTTGATCAGAAAGTAGTAACCAATGACCAAAGTGATTATCTATGGTACATGACTACCGTTAAGTTTAAAAAGCGAGATCCATTTTCGGGTAAAAACATGTCTCTTCGCGTCAACAGTACTGCTCATGTCCTTCACGCTTTTGTCAATGGAAAACATATTGGTAAGTATCTCCTATATACGTTTTACAAATCTCAATAACACCAACTTACGAAAAAGTATTTGATTTATATTTTTAGGTAGTCAACACGCTGAGAATGGTAAATTTAACTATGTATTTGAGAAAGATGTGAAGTTTAAGTCTGGTCGTAATGTCATTGCTCTTCTTAGCATAACTGTGGGACTTGCGGTAAGTTATTAGATATTATTTTATCTTGTATTTCTTAAAGTTAAAACTCTTAAAAAAAAATTAACTGAAAATAAAATTTTGTCTACTTTTTTTTGATAGAACTATGGTGCTTTCTTTGAAAGTAAGCCGGCTGGAATCACTGGACCCATTTTTATTACCGGAAGAAATGGTGATGAAACTATAGTTAAGGACTTGTCTGCTCATAAATGGAGCTATAAAACCGGTTTAATTGGGTTTGAGAGCCAACTCTTTAGAACGGAATCAATGTCTAAATGGTCAGTTGAAAGTGTACCGTTTAACCGAACCATGACATGGTATAAGGTAAAGAGATGTTATTATCTATAAGATAACAAACCAAACACTTGTTGATTTAATATCAGATCACATCATTCCATTTTGTCTTTCAGACTACATTCAAGTCTCCCTTGGGAAATGATCCGGTTGTTGTCGATCTTATGGGACTTGGAAAAGGTACAGCCTGGGTAAATGGAAACAACATTGGACGTTATTGGCCGGCATTCATTTCAAGCGAAAATGGTTGTGATGCAAAATGTAATTATAGAGGTGCTTATCATGCTGAAAAATGTCTGACCAATTGTGGTGAACCCACACAAAGATGGTACATTTTCCACATCTTATTAGGTTCTAGAATCAAATATGTTAATGTTAAACCTGAGAAATTTTTACTGGGATTTTTTTTCTTTGTTCTTTTCTTGAACAGGTACCATGTTCCTCGTTCTTTCTTGAATGCAGAAGGAGATAACACACTAGTTTTGTTTGAGGAGATGGGAGGAAACCCATCGCTTGTCAGTTTCCAAACTACTAGAGTGGGAAGTGTATGTGCTAACGTCTACGAGAAAAATATTATTGAGCTTTCATGCGATAGAAAACCAATTTCTGCCATCAAATTTGCATCCTTTGGTAACCCAGATGGCAATTGTGGATCTTTTGTAAAAGGAACTTGTGAATCAAGTAATAACACGGTTGATATTCTCACACAAGAATGCGTTGGAAAAGAGAAGTGTTCCATTGATGTCTCAACGAAAAAGTTTGGAGCACCAGACTGCAGTGGTGCTACCAGAAGGCTCGCCGTCGAAGCTATATGCTAAATGTTTTTCTAGATTTATGGTGTTTTCTTTATCATATTTCCAAATTATGCTATATTTTTTTCAAAGATTTAGTTCATTTTTAATATTTATTGGTGGTTTTTTTATCCAATAAAAGTACACATTCTTATATACATTTTACACAGTCATTTTTTTCCAAAAAAATCACGGTCATTTCTTCTCCACCATCCTCACTCTCTCTGAAAATATTGAATAATTTTTCCCTTCAATATTTATTGTTTTCTATTTAATATATAACACTGACTAAACTGCGCTAGCTTAGTTGGTAAATAACTAATTTTAGTGTATTAAGATACACGAGTTCAAGTTTTATTGTGACATTTTTTTGTTTTTTGTATTAAATGATAGAAAAAAGAAATATCGAATTTGAAAGCATAATAGAGTGTTTAATTTATTTTAAGGAAATAATATATAAACACGTGAACAATGGAAGACTATATCTTAAATAATACATTGCACTCTCTATAAATAGTATAGTTCTCACTAGTCCAATGTATAGTTTTTAGTTTTTGCTGGTCTACCGTATTTTAATACCTTTTGGCCATCTTTGATTTTCAATAATATAACCATAATATGTTATCATTTATAACCACTTAGGTTTGATAATACTACAAACCAATTGGTTCATAACAATGATACAACAAAAAAACATGCCAAAATAATTTTATACAGTTTGCCAAACTTATAAAAATATACTTAAGTTTATTTAGTATGTTTAAATAATATTGCCAACAAAATAATAATAATAATAATAAACTAACTATCAATTGTATACTTTTTAATATGTGTGGAATGGAATAGTAATTTAAAAATATAACTGTTGATATTTTTTGTTTACAATATTTGAATTATAAAAGATTTTAAAAATATAACTATTTTTTATTTTGTTTAACATTTTAGTTATGTATTGTTATTTTTGAACTACATTAATTATGTAGTCATATATATATGAAGGCTTCTCCACTAAGACCATCTTTCTTGTGCTGAGGTTAGCTTTAGTTGTGTATTGTCATTTTTGAACTGCATTAATTATGTATTGTCATATATATACTGGCACGTGGAGGGTTGAGGGTCTCTTATCTTCCTTCTGTGAAGGCTTCTTCTTTAGCATCTACTGATGATGTCTCTTCGTCTTTTTCTGTTCTCTCTTTTTGAACTCTATTCTGGTTGTCACTCGAGCCTATTGGCTTAAACCTTTGAATGAATTATTCACCGACAAAATAGAAAGGTAGTCTTAATGATCCTACAGGAATGAGCTATGGCCCCCTAATAATTATTAAAATTTCAATCAGGTCGTACAAAGACATAACATATACAACAGCAGCAGGTAACACAAAAAAGGTACCTACGAAGACTTCTCTGTCACTCTATTCACACACTCCTTAAACGCTTCCCAGGCAACTCTGCAGTGCTCTTTCGATCGCATCCCTTGTTCAACAACCTGCATCGCTCTTCTGTGCAAATGCTCGTACCACTGAACCGGATTCATTACATCCACACAGCCTGACCCGAAATCCGCAATATAGAGACGCTTCACGTCCTTGCGCCAACGCTGCAGTATATGCTGAGACGGGATTTCCTCCAAGCCCTTGTGGCTGAGCAGGAGGAGCACGTGTCTGCATTGGTACCCGTTGAAGCTAAAACCACCACAGACACAGAAGCAACGTACCCCTGCTACTGCATTTGTCTCGTAGACGACCTCAAAGTCTCTAACTTTCTCTCCTTCCCGCTCTTTAACCACGTATGAGGAGGAGGCCGAGCCGTTTGATGAGTGGACTTGCGTTACTCCAGAACACGAAGACGTCGCCACTACCTCCTCTTGGAACCTTGTGAATATCTCCTTTGTCAACACCTTCGCCATCTGAGACTCGTACGGGTGCGTTGTTTTGAGCTCCGGGATCGATTTCGACGACTCTAAATCGCACAAGGCTTCGTTTGTGTACTTTTTATCCAGAAAAGATTCGTACCCTTCAAGAAACTCTCTCAAGGACGTGTGCTGGTGAACGTAGCTGCTGAAGATAAACGGAGCCGCTGCATTCCCCAGTCGAAAAGTCAGCGCCCCGGCCAAAAACGTGTCCTTGAGGTAAACAGGAGCCCACTGTTCTCGATCTTGAAACAGGCCCCGGATGGTCTCGTCATTCGTCAGCCCAAACCGAATGATCATTTCCTCCCAAGCCACTTCAAACTCCTCGACCTTGAGAAAACCGTAGACCACACTGTTCAGCGCCATACGGAATGACTCAGAGTCTTGCACTCCGACAATGCATTGCAAGACGTGGGACAAGCTAAGACGGTGATGAGCCCTAGGAAAAACTTCAGAGACTGCAGTCTGGATCGACTTGCAATGCTCCGTGACGAAGGTCAGCGGGGGACAGCCCGACACGCAGGTGAGCCACGCTCTGAAGAGCCAGACGTAGGTCTCGGGGGTCTGGTCAGCGACCAAACCACATCCGAGTAAGATGGGATCTCCATGGTGGTTAATTCCAACAAACGCCACGAGAGGGAGCTCGTAGGCGTTCGATAAACACGTCGTGTCGAAGACAACCACGTCGCTAAAGTGAGAGTAAGCAGCCCTGGCTCGAGACTCAATCCAGAACACGTTCCTGAGGCCCCCGTCGTCGCCGAGGTCCACGGAGTGGAAAAAGTTGGGGTTTGTAAGCTGAGATTGGAAGAAGAAGTCTTGCAAGACTCTAAACCCTCCTCCTCCTCTGAGATCCAAACGCTTTGAAGAGTGCAAGTGATCATCACTTGTCTCCCCACTAGAGTCAATAGCATTTGTCCTATACAGCTTGATGGTACGGACTTGGACATCAAGAGGCGGTTCATGTTTTCTCTTGGCAGCACCACCATCACCACCACCACACGCTTTCTTATGAGACTTAGAGTTGTGTGCTCTTTCCGGATCAAAGGAGTGGTTGTGGTCGAGTTTGACTTCATCGACTTTCCATCTATCGAGTTCGATCAACCGGAGGCGAATCATGGCCTGACAACCGGTTCTGGTCTCTTTTCTCCTTGTGCTGTTTGGTTCTTTAAGCGTCTTGAAGCCTTCGCAGTTGCAGCACAAGACGGCGCCGCGTTTCTCCTTGCTGTTACGCTTTGTCCACGAGGATTTGACCCTGATGGCGAAACCGAGGTCCCTCGCGTAGGAGTTGTAGTAACTGTAGGCGTCGTCGTAGGAGTCGAATTCCATTCCCGTAGCGGGCGGAGGAGACGCCAGCGAACACTTTTCGGATCCGTTGCTTTGAGCTGGGAATTCATCAAGCAATCCATCGCAATCGTGGAGGTCGTCAGCAGGGTTGTCTCCCACGATTGGAAGGTCATCGTCTCCGTCTACAACCAGCTGCTCGCTGCTCTGAGAAACCTCCTCGATCTGAAATCACAACCAGGGTTTGTTCATTTCGAATCAAGTTAACCCTAAGTTCGGATAATCAAAATCTAAGGAGGAGAGAAGGACGTAACCGTGATGCAAAGATTAGAGTTGGGGGAGAGGGACTGGTCGGGCGGAGAGTAGACGTTATTACCACCCATCATCGTTCTTCGCTGCGCTGGACAGGAGGAGGAAGAGACTGTGTCAAGAGTTTTGACAATTTTGACCCCCTGCCCTCTTTAATTCCAAAGTTCGGTCGTCATTCAAAACAAAATTGTAACTTTGGGGTCGCTACCTACAATTTTTAATTTCTTTTTGCTGCGTTGTTATTTTTTCAAGATTCCACCTTCATATCTCCAATTTTACAATAACAACGATGAAAAGAAAATATTTTGGTGAATTTGCTCAATAGCCAAAATGCAAATGAAAATTAGATATATGACATTGATTTTGACATATTTAACAAAGAAAGAAGAGTTTATTGGCTAAATATACATAAATGTGCACTAAATTAGGGAACTACCCGAAACCATAAAAAAAACTCACGTCCACTGTACAAAATTGCATTATCATTTCCGTTTTGCCCCTAGACCAAAGACACGTAAGATGAAAAAGTGATAGGAGTTTGATTTGGCGTGATCTTATGAAGTACAATCCTAGGTTACTATTTAGAAGTAGGTCGGCAGCTATTATCTTTTCTTTCCACTAGTTTTATTAGGTAACTGTGCAAGGTACACTAAAAATATGAAAGAAATTCGGAGGAAGTCTATGTGTAGACGATCAAGTATGGCATTGACTATACATATGTGGCATGTGTGATCTTACCACATATTAGTTTATATTGAATGTTAATGTTTGAACTTATCCGGTAACTGTAAACTTATGTGTTATTTTAATCGTTGACCTACAACCAAAGTCAGCATCTATACTTGATTAGATCAAGCTGAAGATTACAAGACACATGCACCAGAGGTATACACACTTGGATCTCTAAACATAGCACCTCCAAATATAAAGTGTTATCCTTGTAGGCCAAAGAAGATAAGAATTTTGTCAAATTGTGAATTCAAAGTAGATCTTAGCTAACTTCAGCATATACCAAACATGCATTAAAGTTAGTTGTTATTAATAGTATTAATTGTTATTGAAAGTTCTTAACACTGATTTACTTGTTCATGCAGCAAGGTGTCATAGGGCGTAAAGCAAGGACTTGTAGGAAGTGTGGTGGAACGGATCATATTAGGTGAAACCATTACATACACAACACAAATTAACTGTTCATTCAAACTTTAGTGGTTACCTACCTATTATTGATGAAACTAAAAAATGGCGAGAAGTGTTAGCATAGGTGATTGTATACAGAACAGTTAGAGTAGTAAATATAAATGTTAGTTGTTAAGCATTCATATTACATGTTAACATCTCCGGATAGTAATAACTTCTACTATAGAACTTAAGAAACTGGTGAGATATCATTACAAAATTGGATAACTTAACCACGTAAGGATCACTGCAAAATCATATATATATATATATATATATATATATATATAT
>NC_027753.1:24177047-24236055 GCF_000695525.1 Brassica oleracea var. oleracea | reverse complement strand
ATATAAGGCGGCTCGGCCGACCAATAAATAAATTAAATTAATAGTAAATAATATAGGCGGTATTCCGGCCATTATAACATGATATATAAAAAATAGTAGAGGCGGTATACCGACCATTATAACAGGGTATAAATGATACAAATAAATTTTACCGAATCGCAGAGTGATCGTGCTGATAACGTGTTATAAAAAAACTAGAATTTTATTGTATCGAAGAAATTTAAATAAGGGCAAAATTTTATACCCGTATGAGAAGATAACACTGATAGCAAGAGAGGATGTGTTATTAGAAGAAGAAGGAATGGTGTGTTTACAATCGATCGAAACGATCGTTTATATAGAAGAGAAATTCACTGTGCAAATAGTGCAGCGGGCCCCATATCTTTTATATTTTTCAACGTTTGCGGCTAATCTTTCATAACAAATTCAAAGTAGATCTTAGCTAACTTCAGCATATACCAAACATGCTTAGTTGTTATTAATAGTATTAATTGTTATTGAAAGTTCTTAACACTGATTTACTTGTTCATGCAGCAAGGTGTCATAGGGCGCAAAGCAATGACTTGTAGGAAGTGTGGTGGAACGGATCATATTAGGTGAAAGTGAAACCATTACATACACAACACAAATTAACTGTTCATTCAAACTTTAGTGGTTACCTACCTATTATTGATGAAACTAAAAAATGGCGAGAAGTGTTAGCATAGGTGATTGTATACAGAACAGTTAGAGTAGTAAATATAAATGTTAGTTGTTAAGCATTCATATTACATGTTAACATCTCCGGATAGTAATAACTTCTACTATAGAACTTAAGAAACTGGTGAGATATCATTACAAAATTGGATAACTTAACCACGTAAGGATCACTGCAAAATCATATATATATATATATATATATATATATATATATATTATTTAAAATTAGAGACTACTGAAAAGGTTAACGTCTAGGTTATAATGATAACATTAATAAAGCACGCTAAAATTTGAAAACCGGCTGGCTCTCTCTTTCATTCTTCTCTTTGGCCTCTTTTTCTTTTTGCTTCTTCTCTGCTCTCATACGGGCCAGAACAGCTGCACTGAGGCCTCCAACAAACATTATTTTTTTGAATATGTGACCTTCATGTATGCCGAACAAAGTTGACAATAGTCTCGTGCTCAATTTTGTCATCCCAAATTAGGTCATCCGGGGAGTGTGTTGTATCCTCAATCATGGATATTACCTCAGTCTGCGAACACAAACAATCAAATCAACTCACACTTTTTAAAGTAGTGGTCACAAGCATGATAGTGTAGCAGAATTCATTACATTTGGCGACTACTACACAAGATAATTATTAGCCGTAATTACTTATCGTATCAGTTACCATTCATAATAGCTTTCATTTGTTAGCCTTTAACACAGCAACATGGAGCAAATTAAATAACTAGCGACAATAACAGTTAATTATTTCTGTTACAGCTATTTTCTGTTACGTTAACTAAATATAATACTTAACAGTGGCGCTCATTCAGTAACTTCACCTAACACAATATTTAGTGGTAACTATATACGATAAGCGCTACATCATTTAGTAACTATGACATTCTAATGGTATCGGCTAATCTAACATAAAGACCAACATCAGAAGTAGTTAACCAATTTGAACATTGATGCTGGTAAGATCTTTATTTACATTTACAAAAAAAATATTAGTCGTTATTATACAGTTACTACCCTTAACTTATTCATCCAGGGTTTTAACTTGTGTTGGGTTTATGCAATATCGAGCTACTGCTAGAGGTGGGGTTGGTTTAGAAACATCTGGCTCGTCTTCTTCGTCAACTTGAAAATCGTTGCAATCAGACTCTGACTTGGAGTCTTGACTTAATCAACACAACCGGTTCAACCTGTGGAACAACCTCTTTAATCTGAGGAACTTCCACCGTAAACACAAGCTGAGTCGCATCCACAAATTCGGGCAACGCAACGCTAGTTTGAGAAAGTAGAATCTCGTCTTTCTTCTTGATCCCGATAACTAGCATTTCGAACGAGACCCTACCCCATGGACATGCCAGAAATTCTTCCAAATCTTGGATTATTTCAACATGCTCTTAGATGATACAGGGTAAAGAGACATGAAAGGTTGTGATTCTCTAGCTTCTCTGTATCAGAGAGAAAAATGAGAAAAAAAAATATAGAGATTGTTGAGTTTATGAAGAAAGAGACATGAAAGGTCGTGACTTTTAACACAATTGATAAACTACCAATAAATGTAATTGTTGCCTATTTATGTACCTCCGGCGTCATTATTGACTAATAGTGAAATCCAATGCATGGCGTGTAGTATAGAGTCTTAGGTTTTAGTCTCTGACAGAAAATCTAAAAGTACAAGATATAGGGGATGAAGTTGTGTAGGGGTGTTTTGGTATTAAAAAAAGTTTAACAGTGTCAGGGGCATTCTCCTAATTTCCACAATTTCTGTGTGTATAGAGCCTAAATACTCAAGAAAGAATTACACTCAGAGGCAGTTTTAAGTTTATTATAACACAATAAGTCACTTTCTTCTACCAAGACACTTTCTTCTAACTGTTTCTCTTCTTTCTAAACAAATTAGTCACTTCGTAACTAACAAGCTGAGTAACCAAAGTATTATATTAGCGGAAATTAACCTCAACCACACATCACTCTTTCCACTCAATGGTTCAGATTAAATCTAACACTTTTGACAAGACTTATTTATGTTTCATTTCTTGGCCATTGGATTTGCTTTTGTACTTTAACCTTTAACGATTCAAATTTACTCAGCCACATTCATCATCTCCTTTTTTGTTGTTGTATTTCTTCTGAAAATAGTAATGGGTGTTCCTCATCATCTCTTTTTTTCACCGGCGTCTCCACCGCTATTCTCGCCGGAGTGGGTCAGTCGTTATACCCTAGAATAAGATTCAAAATCCTATCTTTCTATTAATCTCTCTAAGCAAAGTGAGTGATTTCTTATTTGTTTTGGGTCAGCAATGAATCTACTCCACATCAATCATCAATAACATAGCTTTCGGTTTTGGATCCAACCCCCACCTTGTTTAAGAGCTTCTAATTGATGTGTGTGTTTTCATGCTAGCTTCATGGTAGGTCTTAGCTTGATTAATTTATGGTTGTTTTACATATGTACACTATCATATTTCTCATATACATGTATACCATTTTATGTACACATGTACGCTATTTCATACACACGCACCGTGAAAATGAATTGAATTTTGTGTTTTGTTCATCAGCTTGTTCTGGACTCATATATTTTGTGTTTTGTTCATCAACTTGTTCACCGAATCTCCGTTGTCGTCAACGAAGCCGGTAAGAAGTGTGATCTGCAATAACAATGTTAATCTAATAGTGTACATACACATTATTATCCATGTGTACCACCCATGAATGTGTACATACTTTGTTTATTTTCAATTTTTTTAATCAGTGGCACTTTAGTAAATATGTCTTCGTCTTCTCCAGAATTTTGGGTTTTCTGCAACAAATTTGCGGCCGCTATTGATTTTTTCCACAAAATTTTTCATTCTTTTACGTTTTAATTATAGGTTACACTTCATGATCATAGTTTTATCATTTATAAAATGTTTTTCAAATTCAGATTTCAAAAATAGTGAGTTTTTGTCAAGGGAAATGAGCTGAAGAGGACAAGGGAGATGAATTGAAACACGGCCACTGCGGCGGATTTCGAACATCACAACCACCACGAGCACAAGGGAGATGAAATGAATAGCACGACATGGAGGAAGAATTTTTTTTGTGTTGATTTCACGGCAAAAGAGAAGACGAACATGCAGTTTCGTGACCGAGCTCGACGGAGGTTCACCGGCAGTCACAGAGGATGACCAGGAAACACGGCGAAGAGGAGTTGTGGCATAGATGACCTGAGATCGAGAAGTTGAAGATTGAGATGTGAAGAAGAAGCTTTTTGATTTCATAATTATGTTTGTTTATTCTCGAGAAATAGAAGAAAAGTAATAAATTTTAGAAAATTGTGGGACCACTTTAGTTAGATAAAAGGAATCTAGTTAACGATGGTTTGGTTTCTAGTCATAAAAAACTACCTCAATAGTGATAACTGACCTAGAATGTAATAAAAACTTGGAAACTGTCTTATAGTGTAAAATACTCTTTAACAAACTAACATTTGTACCACTTATCAACCGGTTATACCCCTCTCATCAACAAATATCCAGTTAGCAAAGGAGAGAAGGGATGACGTCTACAAAGAAAGATATGGACAAAAATTTAACGAGCACTATTCACCATATAAAGGCATGTAAAGCCACCCACGTAACAGTTTTAGTTACCACATACATATTATAGGTGACAGAGCTGATGGTGCCAACTTAAATGATGAATGAAACTAATTTGGGATGTCTGAGACTCCAGTGATTGTGCCTAAAATGAATCGAAATGTACATATACATGACTTGGACTGAAGTTCCTGAATGTGTTAGTCCACACCAATGGCGTAGTATAGGACTACTTGGTCCCAAAACTATTCCATTTGAAACCGTTAGAATAGAAATTAGCGATCATGAGTATAATATTCACTACTAAATCTCTGCAATGGAGTGCATGATAAGGCGAAGAACAATTTTTATAGCTGAAATAGTATAGATGATGAAGCTCATGATATTATAGAGGTGACTTGAAATAGAGAAAAATCACGTCACTTAAATATTTACCGCATCCAGAATTACTGTGCACAGTAACTGTATGGACTAAAATAGAACTCCTTCCAATATATTTTGTATTCCATTTACCAACCTCAGTTCCTCTATTCTATTTTACCAAAATAGTATAGAACACCAACTTTATCACAACTCTAAATAATAAATTGTATCCTAATACACTTCCAATCCATAAATATTAAACACTAACCCTAAAAGAAAATATAAACCCTAAACAGAAATATAAACTTCAACCCCAACCATAAATACTAAAATTTTTTAATAAAAAAAAATGTATTCCATATCACCGAATCGAGATATCAAGTCGAATCGATTATTGAGGCCGGAAATCTAACCGCCCTCTCACTTCCTTGGGTCTTCTTGTGATTTCGACAGCTACTTACTTCACCGCAACAGATGCTCCCTCGCCCAAAACGACTTTGCTTACGGAAACTCTCGCCGGAGTGAAGCAGGGGAAAAGAAGAGGTGAGGCTCTGATGTGAAAATATTCAACTTTCTTTCCTTTTACCGATTAAAAATTATTGTGTAGAAGGGGTGTGATTCTTGAAGAACCACGATGCCCGTTTTACCAAAAAAATGGGTTTAATTTTAATTTTTATTTGGCAAGTTTTCCCGGTTGCTTCCAAGGGTAATACGACAATAATACATATAATTCAAAGGAAACATGAAAAAGGTAGGACAATTGGCCAGTTTCTTAATTATAAATTGATTTACTGCTATTCGGTGCAATTTCCCAAAATATTTCTATAGACATATCATCTATTGTTTTTCGCTGAAACAAGCATCCTTTGACTCTTTAGGACGAACAATATCTTCTGCAGGAAGTTGGTGTATGTGGATGGTAAATCTTATCTTATACGCAACAAACAATATATTACATTCTTTTAGAAAGCTGAGAGGAGCTAAACCAATAATAATCATATTCAAAAGGAAATGATCATAAACTCAAAATGGGCAATTTCCAAAGCGGGAGTTCGCGTCTACAGACAGAATCTTAAATAGACCACGAAAAACCAAAAAAAATATCAACATTACAAATCAAAGCAAAAGTAACAAAATAATAAAAATTACAGATGAACAAGGAAGCCACAGTTCAAATCTCACACCAAAAAAAATCCTTTCTAAGGCACAACCACCTCCTGAAAATAAAGCACACTTACTAAATCAATTTGATCTCCTCTTTCCATGTTATGTTTTAATGAATATTAAGAATTTAAAGTTGCGTGTACCTAGTACATCGGCAACATTAGCAGCCCAAAGTGCTCCGCAGAGCAGCTTGGAGAAGCAACAGAAACCTGCAGCAAAGGAGGATCTCTCTCTCTCACACAAACCTTCTTTCTCAACTTATTATAACAAGAGGGGACCTTTTGCCTCCTCTTTACAATGCGCACTCACTTGCTTAAGCTCATCTCCGAGTATCTGCCACAATAATACATATGGATTACACATTTCTATTTCACAATATTGGGTACCCAGCTACTACTTGAAACCTACTATACCTAATACATTCTGCACCCCCAATTCAAGGTGGTTCCATGTCTCAGTATGATCAATTTAAAAAGCAGTTACGAAGATATAGCTTCAAAACTCACCTACGAGGCTGTTTGTTTGGGTTGCTGTTCGACCGTTGTGGTATCCCATTGTTTTTAGCCTCTACATCCAAAGGAGAGTGGCTTAATTTCAAACCTAAACGAGCCTAAACAATCAATCTCTCCTACCCTTGTTACTCTTTTTCATTTGGTCAATGTAATAATGCGAAACAATACTTAGAATCTATTACTAAAGAAGCGTAATTACTTATAATAAACAACGCTTGAGTAATCATATCGAACATATTCATTGCTTTGTACCGGTTACCAATCATATCAGAGTAAATAATCTTTCATATTCTCTCCTAAAACTATTTAAGGCAGATGCTTTCCCCTACTATACAACAAAACAAGATACAGCAAACATCTGATGTCAATAAAACCACTTACCAGGTCTCTCCAAGGGCTTCTCTTCGACATTAGGGTTATTTGAACTGTTCTCTTGGCTGCCAAACAAAACGAAATAATTGGTAAAAATGGGCAAGTAAGCCCAAAATAAATGTTTCACTCGAGACTCACAATCAGAGAAGTTCGAAATAGTTACATGAGTTCCAAACAAAAAAAAGTAAGCCTGGTATATGAAAGCTACATGTTTCTGGTGTACATAGTACATTACTGATCCGAACAGTTCGGAAATGCAATTATAGCGTGGACATGCATTTTGCAGTGGGCAACAAATATGAGAAATCCCAATTCTAAAATCTTACATATGGTTTCTTTAGTTAAAGCTACATAGTAAGAATACTCTTCCTCTAGTATAAAGTTAAGAGTCAACATTTAAGCATATGGAAATGTGCAGGCTGATTAGCAATACTGAGAAAATAAAACGACTAATTAATAAACCTGGAGGATCCTGCAGAGGAAGGTAACCCTGGTTTGTGTGCTTGGTAAGAACCTTCAATTGCAGCATAAGGTGGAGGATATGAAGCCCCCAATGCTCCCGGGCCAGTCAGAATTGGCAGCCTGTCAATAATATAAACAAAAATAGCAGTAATCAGGAGCTAGGGAAATCTAACAACTAACAAAGAGAAGATAAATGAAAGCAACAACTCTGTTCTGTTTGGGCCAGCAAAAGACTAAATCATCACAAATAACAAAAGCATGCAGGAGGTCAACTAACAAATATGGAGTATATTCAAAACACGTAAAGTTGAGGAAACTCAAAACTAACATCCATAAATGCGGTACAGCAATAAGGAAGGACTGCATACCATGTCATCTCGGGATTTCCAGTACCATGTTCTGGTTGGACATATCCTGGAAGAGCCATACCAAAGGTCGGAACACCACCGTGCTGGCCACCGAATTGCATAACTGGACATGAAATGAACAGGAAAAAATATGAGCATTAAAATATAAAACTAATCAGACATGCATATTAGTACCAGTACAAACAGCAGGAACTGATCTCAAGCAGCTCTACACATGGGCAAGGAAGCCAAACGGCTCAGCATTATTAGCTTTTAATTTCATTAGAAGCAAGCATGAACTGATTCTTGAAGATGTTTTTAACCATTCCAACTAAGGATGAACGGTGACATTCAAGAACAACTTACCAGGCAGAAAAGCATGGAAATTGGGATTGCCATGACCAGCCGCCATGCCACCGTCTGGACCCATGAATTGTGTCGCTCCATACATAAAAGATCCCCTTCCATTAGGCTGGAGAGCCCCTTTTCCCTGGGCCAGCAAAGCACCAGTTTCGGTGGCTGACTCTGTTTCACCTGAAATATAAAGATTTTTTAATGATCCAGTTTCGGAGGAGAAAAAGGCAGCAAACTAGTAAAAGCTAGATGTTGTTCACAAGCCTGACCAGGAGATCGAGTACAGCTTAGGTAAGTACCTTTTGGCATTCCCCGGATTTGCATAGGCGAAGAAACATTGTCACCTTGATTAAGCACTTTCCCAGGGGGAGGAGCACCTCTACCTTGACTAGTAGTCTGAGAAGGGGTAGTGCGTACCCACGCAGTGCTAGGTTTTGCATTCCCAAACTTCTTTCCAGACGGCGTAGGGCTTCCATTAACGTGCAGTCTACCCATGCCAGCTTGTAAATCCTTTTGTGCCAAGTTACTGGAGGAACCTGAAGGATAGAATGGAGGAGAAGCTGAGTTTAAACTCGAAGCAACTACATTTATCCTGGCTTCTGTCTCTATGCTGTCCGTTTCTGTTGGTGCCCGTCCTGGATAAACGTGTGACACTTTTACAAAAGAATTCTGGGACCTACAGATCCATTGTGTCGGAAATTAGAGATAGAACATTCATATGTTACCTAGAGAAAAAAAAAAACAAAACTTAAAGACTCACTGTTTGGTTTGCACAGAAGGGGCTTGAGTGCCCTTTCTCAAAGCAACCTCATTTCGTCTGGGCCCTCTCCCTCTTGTGACAGCCTTAGGATACTGATTTTGGTGTCCTCGAGAATATCCACGCTCCTGACCCCTACCCTGACCACGGCCTCTGGCTCGGCCTCGGGAAGTCCTCTTCTATGTTCACAAATTTTTATCAATCAGCTTGTAAATTAAAAGGAAATACAGAAGAAGTGAAAAATGTATTGACACCGCAAGAGGAAAAATGTCAAAAAAAAAAAAATGAATAGGAGAGAGATGACTACATCATATTGCTTTTCTTGTGTATTCATCTCGTCATATTTGTCATGTCCCCATTTTCTTTCATCTCGGGATGGCCAGAGCCTCCTACCACCACGCATTCGCCTACACATGCAAAATACAAGACCAATATGAATGGATATTACTAAGTAACTTGTTTGCACAGACACTAAACAAGAGGAGAACGGAAGAGCTCTCGGTAGAGTATAAAATAGCAGTCTGCTAGTTTGTTTAGTATACTCTCCCTCCATACATACATACATTTGCATGATATAATAATAGTTCCGTGAGTTACTAACTAGTGTGGAGAAAAAACAAAACCATATAGTAATACCTATTTGGGGCAGTATCCATCTCCTGAAACCTGTCATCATGCATATAAAAAGCTCCAGCAGTTGGCACAGCAAAAGGCTCCTTCTGCTTTGGTTCTTCTCCATCCACAACAGAGTCCTCCGTCGCAGCTTCCACTCCCTTAGGCTCAGCCTCGCCAGCAACACTTGTCGTCTTGTATTCCATGTTGTCATCATCATCTTCTCCATAATCGCCCTCCTCCTCATCATAGCTATCGTCACCTTCTATGTGCAATCCTTCGTCTGCATCGTTATCAAACTCCACGACAGCACTCTGTTCATCGGATTGATCGGAATCGATGTCAGCACTCTGAATTTTTTCTCCACGGTTCTCATCCTCATCATCGCTAGCTTCTCTCCTCCTTGCAGCCAAGGAGCGCTTCAGTTCCTCGGGGTCGCTCTCATAGTCTGCTTCTTCTACGCCATCTGGGGACATAATCCTCTAACCGCCACCTCCTCCTAAGCCAAACCATAGACGAAGAGATTTAATAGAGCCATCAGTGAAGGAAAAAAAAAACTAAACCTCACTCGACCCTAATTGCAGAAGAATTATGGAACATACGGTGAACACCGCTAAAGCCCTACGATACCGTATATGAAGCGAAAGTTAGGGATTCACGACGGAGAAGAGATCCGCAGACCCTTGATTCTGGCGATTGCTTGAGTTATGAGACGGAAGGAGAGTAATAACTTCTTTTTTTATGTCGAGAGTTTCGTTTAAATATTAGTTACATGTGCTACACATATTATCCAAGTTTTTTCAAAATATCTGCAAAGATTTAGTAAGATTTAACGAATTTGACTTGGCCTCTATTCACCATTTTTGACCTGGCTAAGAGAGATATTCATGGACTGTTTCAGTTTGGAAAAAATATTATACACGAGGTTTATGGAGATATACTGTATCTACCCATATTACCAATGTTTGGAAATTAAGAGGGTGATGTTTTTGTTTTTGGCTTAAAACCATATTACCAATGTTTTTTTTTCTATTTAACTATAGCCGAGATCAGTTTCTGACGATGAAACTCTCCCCTTATCTTCTCTCCTCTCTGCTGCTCCTCACTTCCCTCTTCACTGCCAAGAATATACGTCTTCACGAACCCTACTCCTGCGGTGGTGTTAAAACTGTACCCAAGCACAAGATTTTCTTGATCAGTCTTTTAAACAGATATGGAAGTAGAAACACAAGAACAGAGATGCAAACAGAAGCCCTATGATATGTCATGTTTGTAGATGCGTTTAGAAGCAAACCACCTAAATGTCCTAGAGCAAGCAGCATATCTTATAATCAATTAATCACCACAAAAATGTTATTAGACTGATGGGTTTCCTTCACTTATCATACATACCCCACTGTTCTTCAGACTCGTTCCCATTAACTAGCACAGCGCTATCTGTAGAGTCAGCGTCCACCACAACTCCCTCTTCTTCCGCATTCTCTTCCTTCCCATCACCACTCTCTTCCTCAGCTTCCTGATTCTCCTCTTCTCCCTCTCCCCCAACCTGTTCACACACAGGCAGTGCCAAACTTATGAAGCCGTCACGGTCTAACTTAAAAAAAAACTAGCGACTGGACATCATCTGTTTTTAAAAAGGCATCGCCCTCAGTGGCACGCAACGTCAACTATGCATACCTCGTCGAGAACATCCCCGTGCTCAAGCCTCTCTTCTTCTTCAATTTGCATGATTCTAAAAGCTTCCACCAAAGTTGTGTAGTCTCTGTGTGTATGACTGCCATAATCCCCAGCAGGAGGATGGACGCCCCTGCAACATAAATGAATACAAGTACTTTGTCTATGAGGATCCTGGAAACTTCAAATTAGCGGGGATAATGAAAACAACGTTGGGGTTATGTTTATACAGGGGTACTGATTCAAACCGAAACATGACTCCAAATGGATGAGTCCAACAATTAAATTTAAAAGTGTCCCCATAAGCACTGTTTCTACGAAGAAGCTAATCACGCCAACAGCGTCTGAATGATACCTTGTCTCTGCAGCCCTTTCTTCAAGGGATAGGGCAACTTGCCAGTCTTCAAACAGATTGGGATACTCTTCAGGATCAGCCAGCGATTCAGCAGCCTTTGGGCTTATCTACATGCAGATCAAGAGTGGATCAAGAAACGCTGTGGATTTCTCAACATGCAAAGTTTGGATATTTAGTCAGAAGATGAATAGGAAGTGTCTAACACGAACCTTGGTCAAATCCTTTCTCCACAATGCCACTATTTCGGAGACCCTGCTCGGAAGGTACGATCGTGCTATCAGAGCAGCTTCAGGTATCCGATTACTGTAACCAGACAAATATCAGAATAGCCGCAACTACCTGCAAATATATGTCCCAATGTAAGAACAGTAACGACTTACCTTTCCACCAAAAGATGCAGGCAGTCTTCTACTTGACCCAACATGAACAAGCAAACAAAGGCGACATTATTCTTTCCTTGCTCTTTGGCTAGTGCTGCCAGCTTCGTCAATCCTTCTGCATCTCCCAAGGAAGAATAAAGCAGTAACAGACCACTCAGATCCACAGCATGCCTCATGCATTCCTCAGCCATACCCAGCTAAGTGATCCAAGCATGGGAAGGAAATTGAAAAGAAATGCATATTAGCTCTAATCTTTGTGAAAAATTTAGAACACTAGTTGCAGTTAAAAAATGAGTCACCTTCCCAGTGGACATCGCTAATTCTCCAAGTTGCTTCCATTTAGACTCACTTTGTGCTTCTACGGCGATGTCCTGTCAAAATATTAAAACTGGATTGGTAAGTCATGGAATAAAGCTTCTCCAATGGTAAAAGCGACAAACTGACCTTTGCGACCTCCAATCTACCGAGCTGTATGGCCAACTCAAATCTGTAATCAGGATCAGTAGCTACTTCCAGAGCATCTTCTGTCATTCCACGTGATTCCAAAAAGTGCGCCACACTGACAACATGAACAAATTTTTTGAAGTTGAGAATCATGACGTGACCTTGGATGCATGTTCACTAATATGATAATGCAATCATAACTGAAATAATACGAGTGAATACACGCTCACATACCTATTATGATGCTCCTTAGGAATTGAAGGTAAGACTTGATTAGCCTGTTCCAAATCTCCACGCATGACAAGAGTCTTGTACTCAATCAAACTTAAAAGTAAAGTGTAACCAATAATACTGTAAACAATAAAATTGACATAGAAGTTAGAAAGTTACAACAACATTGGTCAGCAATATTAACTGTAAAACATCTGCTTACTTGAACTCTTTGTCAATTAGATAAACTCGACTTTGATTAGCGAGATAACCCAACAAGTACATAGGACGGTCCAGATGATACATTGTCGTTACCTGTAATTTAAGAGGAATACTGAACATCATTTACAGTCAAATCAAAAGACGTTTTTTTTCAAAAACCTAGAACTAAGCCTTACCTCACCACCAACACAGTAGTTAAGCCTCCAAGAAGAGTTGGTATAGATAAAACAATCTCCAACCCATAAGCCAGTCCGAACACGTTCATTGGTTTCATTGAGAAGCTCAAATGCATCTTCAATGCCTTCCTCATCAATTTCTTTACCGCCATCCATATAAGAGGAAATAATGTCGCGCTACAACAGAAAAGTATAAAACATCTTAAAGCCATGTATCGGACAGCAACCGGACAAGGAGAACAAACTAACGAAACTCTATCAGAGTTCTGGTACACAAACAAACTTTAAAAATATCCTCACATTGAGCTTAAGGATGTAGAATGATGAATCACTGGCAATTGCAACTAGATCGCCACTGTCAGCCCAATAAAGATTCTGAGACAATACAATAAACAAGAAATATTATACATGAATAAGAGATTCTGTTGCAGAAAGAGCAGTATCAATCTGGTTTTGCGCTTAAAGCCCAGAAAGGATAATATCTTCTATTTCTCCGAGAAAATATTTTAGAAACTGTAACCTATAAACCACTCTGCTGCTAGAAACTAATAGATATATTTCTGGCATATAAGCACTTACTTTCACGGTAACATCTATTCGCCTAATCAATCTACATTCCGCCCACTCATAGAAGCAGATAAAATCACTTGAGCACATAGCCAATAACGTCCCACCAAAAATGCGCTCTGCTGAGAACGTAGGCCTCACAGTCTTCTTTTCCTGCACATTATCAAACTAAGCTGTCAGTATATGTTAGTGTAATTTAGATAATCGGACACACACCAATAAAAAAGTTTTAAAAGCTGATCAGTGGGAAAAGAACGTGCCAAACGGAATAAAAAACCTGAAAGTTCTTGCTGAAGATCTTGATCTTTGACGAGCTTTCCCTGACAGCATGTTCCCCCTCAGATGACCAAACAAATTCCAGGGCCGAGCCAAACGACCTATTTCTCCATGCCAAGGCAGTGTAAATGATGTACTCACCATCTCCACAAACAACGACAAACCTACCATTAGGGTTGTGCTTCAGGCTCTGAAAACCAAAACAGAAACATAAATAACAGTGGTAATCACAAGATTTAAAAACGACTAAGTTCGTATTTCAACTAATACTAGTAATCTATCAAACTGCTCAAAAAACAAAAATAACTACATGCAGAAATTAAAGATTAACATTGGCACTACATAATCACTAAATTTTCAACAAATGTAAGAAAATGAAAAGCCACAGAAGGGAAATCATATCCCTCCATTACCTAAATATGTGACAACGTATACAACTAGAAGTATGCCACTTACTTGAGGATAAAGATCGCAAGTCCCTAGCTCTTTAACAGCCAAAGGTAGTCTCTCACCATCAGTGACCTAAGTAAGTCCACAACCAAATGATAAACATTGGCAAAGCTAGTTTTTATATCTAAGAAAACCAACAGTGTAAAAAAGTGTTCCCAAACCTCATCCGTGCCAACGCTCTTGATGTTCACAGTATGTATCTCATTGTGTTTAGCCCAAATAATTTTCCCACTGTTGTCCATACTAGCCACTGGTATTTCACGGCCAAGTTTCACCATTGTGGACCCTTCGTCATAACCAATTACAACCCTGGAAAAGGATATGGTATTATCAAAGAATCATATGTGAAGATAAGTGTACCTTTGGCAGGGCATAAGTACTGACATCGTAAGAGTTCAGAAACTTACCGGTGTGAACCTTTCATGTGTCCAATAGCCCAAACCCTCTCAAGGCCATAGTTCAATGTATTCTCCAGTCTAAAGATCAAATATTACGTAAAATTGTTGGATGAAACTTCTTAGAGGACTTTAGAAAAATTGTAGGAAACTTTTAAGATCGAACCAATACTAGCTCCGATAGATATATCATACGAGTTACCTGTAAGTGGTGGCATGCCATATGCGAACAGTTCCATCCTCGGATCCCGTGATAATTATTGGGAGCTCTGGATGGAAACACACTGCAGAAACATTGTGTGTATGACCGTCAAGTGTTTGAACGCAAGTCTTTGTTTGGTAGTCCCACACCTGCTTGCAGAAGACATTTATGAGCAACAGAAAATCCTGGAGGAACCTATGCAAGCAATACATATGGAAATACACAAGCACACATATATCACAAACGAATTGCAAAGAAGCAAGACAGATGAGTACAGACCTTAGCAGTATGGTCATCAGAACCAGTGATTAGGTATGGTTTGTCCCCACCAGTAAAGTAGTCAACACAATTGACCCCTTTCAAATGTGCATCCAAAGTAAAATTTGGATCCGGAGAACCAAGATTCCATATCTAAATAAATAAAAAAGACGCAAAAAAACAGGAGAAAGGTTTAGCTTCTCATGCTGGGAATAAACAAACAACATGTATCTCAGGAGTCAAAGACGAATCTCTCACTTTAATGGAACGGTCAAGCGATGCACTAGCAAAAGTATTGGTGTCTTTGGGATTGAAAGTCACATGCATAACATAATGGGAATGTCCTTCGAAAATCTGAGTGCAAACCCAATCCTTCTCCCAGTCCCAGAGCTTGATGAGCATATCATCTGATGACGATAAGACATAGGGAAGGGTGGGATGAACAGCAACACACCTAATGTAATCAGCATGAGCCTCAAATACTTTGATCTTGTCCATCGTGTTGTAGTTGTAGACACGAATGAACATGTCATCAGCTCCAGCTACAACCCACTGCTTGCGCGAAACAAACTTAGCAGACCGAACTGCAAACAAATGACATAGACTCAACAAAATGCCAGACCAGAGAATGATGTGTGAAAGCATGAGAAGAAGGAATAGTAATATAATGAAAGGCTGTTGATCATACCAGGCAATTCAGTCACCTCGAAAGACTTGACCATAGTCTGGAGAAGAAGGAGCACATAAGTGACACGAGTTATAAATAAGGAAGAGTATAAGATATCAATTATCAAACTTACCTGTGTCTGATAATTCCAGATGGAGACTGTTCCGGAATACAAACTTGCCAGGATCCTGCACCAATTAATAGATTAATGTTTCCTAAACCAAAAAAAAAAAACTCTGAGAATGACACAACACAAAGCAATGGAGAGGTGAATTCAAATTACCATGGTTCGGTTGGATGGAGATCTACAGATTTGACTCTTTCTGATCTTTGAAGAAACTTGCGCTTATAAGCGGAAAAAAAAATCAATCAGGAACCTTAAAAGAAAGATTAAGATTTACAAGAGGTCCGAATCGAAGCATTACCTTGATTTCGAGTCTCAGAGGCTGTGTGTGAAGAATTCCAAAGAAAAAAAGCATAAAATGTAAGTTAGTAGCGGACAGAGAAGAAAAAAAAAGAAAAAGAGCTCGAACAAGTTGATGAGATATTCTTCTAATTCTCTCGAGAAATCAAAAACACACACAGTAACGAGTTAGTTCATTTCTGCAGAGTAACAACAAAAACTCATCGATCCAACTTTTGTTTCGATCCGCGAGGAGCATTTTCAAACAAAGAAATATCAATTTTAGTGCAATGCAGCACACTCTTTCGTCGAGAGACGATCATGATGTTTAAAAACTGAAATGGATTGGGAAGTAGATCTAGGGGGGGAAGCGAGAGAGATCATATCACTAACCATCTTTGCAAGTCGAAAACGAATGTCTCTAGCGGAGATCGGCTTGATGATCGCAGGGAGGAAGAAGAGTAATGCAACGGGGAAGAGGCGTTGGCGGGGTGATTCTAGTTTCCAGTGCGCGTGTTGTTGGCAGCGAGGTGATCCGATTTGGATCTGAACATCTCTCAGACTCTCGCTCACTCACTCACGCGACGTCGTTTTGCTCATCAGATCGCGCGTTATTTCACCTAGCCTAGACCATATGCGATGTTACTAACATTTGGCTGACCCCACAAATCTAATACTCACTATAAACAAGTAGAGACTATAATAGAACCAGGTAAAATTGGACGTTTGAGGATTCAATTGACGTAATAGAGTATGATGAAGAACAAGGGGCACGCTAAGAAAGCAATATCTTGATTGGAGACAAGTATCCAGTATAAAAAAGAATGAATGAGACGATAACAAACTGTTCACGCACGAAGCAACGTTAAAACATTCATTCGAGAGTCTAATGGTGTTTGTTTGTTTTTTTCCATACAATTGAAAATGCAACAAAGAAACGTGTGTTAAAAAATTCAAAGTGACTAAAAAAAGCTGCAGGCAGAGGTAGTGTGGTCCAACAGGGCTGAACTTGTTCTGTGCCCAATTCTCATCTCTGTACATACATCACTTGTTCTTGATACACCAACCATCAAACCCCTGCATAGACAGTCATTTGAACTTGATTTCTATATTCAGAGCAAAGAAACTATATGTGTATATAAATTTGCTGGAGATTTCAATGAGGAGTGATAGTATCATACTGGAATGGAAACGATCCATAGGAATCTCACGCTGCTCGCGTTTAATGCAAAGGTACTCAGCTAGCAAAGCCATAACAGCAAGCCCCGTGCCATTAACAACCCACCATGCCATAGACGAAGGCCATCCACCATTGAGGATGCACAAGTAGAGATGTATGATATAGAGAGTCGCAGAGAAATCTAGGCATTTCCGTGCTCGCTCCACCACAAATATCATGTACACAGCCCTGAGTTATTATTATACCAATCAAATCAAATCAAATCTTCAGGAGGACTATTGAAACGTAAGGGAATGAATATAGAGAGAGGTGTGTAACTAACGAACTAACCCTGCAAGTGAAGTGAAGAGGAAAGAGGCAATGACACACCAACCGGTGACGGTAGAAGTAGTGAGAGTAGCGTAATCGAAGAAGTAGACAAGGCTAAGGCGAGGAACACGAAGGCCAAGAAAGAGGATCATGAAGACTCCGACAGAGAGATAGAATGAGCATTGAAGGCATATAATCTGGCCAACGATAAGCCAAGGGTCCCATACTGCTGTGCCATAGAACATGGCTGGCTGACGAATCCTCTAAAACTGGTGCGAAGCTATCAAATCTACAAGCAATTTCTAAACAATTCCCAGATCTACTTTTTTTTTTTTGGTTTTCCACTAATTGCAAACGGACGGACGATCACCCCGAAAAACGTACGCACCTAAGACGATGGAAGTAATCTACAAAATTCTGAACTCGAGAGTAGGGATCCGCTGAGTCGGCACAGCTAGCGCCAGATCGATCCTTCTTATGACGATGTACGATGATCCATACGAAACGATTTTGCAGAGAGAGAGAGAGAGAGAGAGAGAAAAGGAACCTTTCTTGGTTTCTATCACCAGCAACAGATCGTCCAGAAACATAACACAAGTTTAAGAATATTTACTTTAGGAACATTGAATAAAGACCGCATAGCGCAGTGGATTAGCGCGTTTGACTTCGGATCAAAAGGTCGTGGGTTCGACTCCCACTGTGGTCGTTTTTCTTGTTTCTCTTTTCATTTTTTGTCGCTTGTGTTATTTTCTCTCTTGTGTTTCTGTTGTGGTCCAAACCAAAAAACACTATAAGAAAAATGAGGTAAATGTAGAATCCCTCCCAAATATTCATTCAATTCCAATAGTACATGTTTACACAGTCGGTGGTACTCTCTCGGTATAGCCTTAATTGAAAGAGAATACAAATGGTTCCCTTTCAAATGATAATAAAGTCCCAAATACAAATGGTACAACAAACAAAAGAAAGAGATGAGCCGGGGGCATCAGGCCACACCAAAACTCACCACCCCTCCTTGAATCAAGAAGCTTTTTATTGAGCACGCAAAAATCCCACAAAAAAAAAAACAAAAACCTTACAACAAACACTAAACTAGCACAAGATCCCCCCCGCCCCCAAAAAAGCGTCAAGAATGAACAGCTTTGCCTGGTTTAAGAGGCCATAGGAAACAGATCCTCGTTGTAACTTGTTCCAGGCGATATCTCCAAACAATCTTCAACAACCCCCTTGTCACTTTCCTTCTCTTCTGCTGTTGCTGATGTCTCGCTGTTTTAAAACAGAAATGTTATTCTCTCTTAATTTAAGACCACATACTTCTCTATCATATTATCATTAAGTATGAGCCCAGACCTGTGCATATGAATGTGGTTCTGAGGTTTGTCGGTGCATAAGCAGAGGAAAGAATCATCACCGCCTTCCGGTTTCTCAGTTTCATCCTTGGTTCCCAAATCTTTGGGGTCACAATCCAGGATGCAATCACCAAAAATATGAGTTGTCTTTGGGTTTGGCCCATGGGAAATAATACAGGTATAGTCCTCAGAGAGTGCCATCTCACGTGCTGAGAGCGAGCGAGAATAAGCCTGGCTGGAGATTATATCCATAGGAGATGAGCTTGATCTCCTCGGGGAGTTATGTTCCTCTGAGTCATGAATGTTATGCTCCTCTTCAATGTTCACCGCATCAGAAGACATGGAAGGGGCGGCATAGTTCTTAGGCAACGAATAGGATTTAACACAAGAACCAAACAGCCTGGGCTTGATTTGAGGGGCAAGCACGACGTTGAATAAACCCTCCTCATGGCCTTCTTCTTCTCCAACGCTGGAGCTTAGAAGAGAGAGGCCGACTTTGTCACAAGCCCATCTGTTGCGAAACCTGGGAGATGAGGGAGCAGCTGGAGGAGACCTGGGGCTAAAGAGGCCACCAAAGATTGTAAAATCAAGGGGAGAAGTAGGGCTCCTCCCCGCTGCATCAGACTCTTTAGCGACAAAGAAGCGAGGGATGCTAAAGAGTGGGGCGCTGCTATTGGGTTTCAGATCAGAAGTATCTGAGGAGTCTGGATCAGCCTCAGCCATTCCAAAATAAAATTTATTAAGCTGATGAGGTTTGTGTGGATGATTTTACTACAACAAAGTCATTCATTCCTACAACAACAACAAAAAAAACACAATACTTTCTCATCAAAAAAACATAATCTATTTGAATCTGGTTCAAAAAAAATGGTATCTGAAATGTCACATCTTTTATCTGCTTCATTCAATCCACACAAGAGCATCTAAAACTGAGGTTTCAGATCAGACACACACACACACACAAACTTGGTAGGGTTTCTAATGGATGAATAATAATAAAACTACACAAGTGGATGATGGAACACTTAAATCAACTGTAACACTGAAGTGAACGGTTGAAAAACAGCGATTGCAATGATCAATTAAAAGAAGACTTGGATAATCGGAATATTTTAAGTAAAAAAAGAGCAGATACCATGGGTGTTTGATCAACTGGTCCAGATTAGAGGAAAGCCAAATGCAGGTGCTCTATCTTCTTACTGCAAGTTGAATCAAATTGAACAAGAATCAGGGACGGAGATGACTGTATTGGGGCCCTTCTTCTTCTTCTCCTCGTCGTTATCTTTTTTTTCTCTCTCTCTCTCTCTCTCTCTCTCTCTCCCTTATTATTATTTTTTTTCTTTCTCTCTTGTGGTGTGGTACTGTGTGATTTTAAGAAGCAAGAATACGTACAAGAGTATAAAACTGATTTTCCCTCTTTTTGTTTATTTGTTTTTTAAATATAAAAAAGGTGAAAAAAAATCAGTAATAATATAATATGCGGGAGAGAAAGTATTGAGTGTGTCGCATTCACACCGGGAGCAACGCGTACGAGTGATCGTGTCGCCCATTATCCAATCTCCCGTGACTCCTTATTTTTTCCTCTCCTAATCTTTCAAATTAAACATTAACTTATGAGAAACTAGGACCGGGATAAAAATTTAAAAACAATTTAAACAGTTAAAATGAATTTTTAATATAAATTTGTATCATATAAAAATATACATATTAGTTAAATATTGTACATGTTAATGTATTTGAATACTAAATAGACTATGAAGCTACCAATATTTGCTTTGATTAGGAATATTTACTTACTTTGATTACTGTTGAATGAATTATGTAAATTAAATTGGTTGGTAAGCTGTTAGTACAAAACTATATGTCATGTCTTTGGATTTTTGCTCTTATACCATCTTTCTTTTGAGGTTGGGACGTTCATCGGGTTTAGTTGTACGTGATTGTTGTTTTGATTAAGTTATTTAAATTAGTTTTCTTTTCATGGTTATATACATGCAGGTTTTTTTTTTCTTTATTTGGCCAAATATTGGAAATTATAAATATACCATACCACTAAAAATATTTCTATGTATATATAATTTTTTAAAAAAATATTATTCAATGTTTATTCCACCTTGATTAGGACAATAAGTTGAATATATCTTAGACCATAAATCATAAATATTCTCAGTCTTATACATTTTGTTCTTCAAGTTATTGTTACTTTTATTTCCTTTTATACATTTCTCTTAATATTTATGTATGCATCCATAATATTTTTTAAAAAGGATTTTTCATTAACTAATGTATTTATTGTAGTTTTAAATATATTATAGTTTTCGTGCACTTGATTAAAAAAAATTGGCGTTGGTGGTATTTGAAGTGGTTGAGAACCTGAATGAATATTTACTTTCATAAAGTTTTTGGTGTATGTTTAAAAATAAAAAAATTTAAAGGCTTTTAAATCATATGAATATAAAATTCAACACATTACTGTTGACTGTTTATATACTTGACGTAGGTAATTGCAAATTTGCTGAACTTATAGATTCGTTGCTACTTTATAAATTATCACAGGATGAGGTACATAGGGTAAATATTGCTTTGATGATAATATAACGTCCATATCGTAACGTGTGTGTGTTTTTTTATTATTAAGAAATAATTAACACATTCAATAATATTAAAGAGTAAAAAGCCCTCTCAATTGTTCATAGTATAAGCCCAAAGTTAAACTCAAGCTCAGCCAAAGAAATAAAACCCAGTACCGATAAGCTCAAGTGATATGCCGCGTTTCACAGAAGACGGACACGTGTCGGCCTGTCAGAGAGTGACTTTTCACATGGATAACTTAGGAGAGATGCAAACATATTTATATATATATATATTCCTTAAAATAGTAATTTTTAGTTTATTTTAGCAAAAATAATATTCAATGGAAAAAAATGATCAAAATAAATTTTATTAAAGAATAAAAATATATTTTATCATAAGAGTAATTAATCTAGACTTAGGATTTAGAGTTAATGGATGGAGTTTTGGAAATAGAGTTTCAAAATTATAAAAAATAAAAAAATTAAAATTAATTTTTTTTAAAAATGCTATATAAGAGTTTTTTCTTCTTATGGCTATTTTTGAGACAAAAACTTAAAAAATACTATATAAGAGAATTGCCCTTAGCTTATTTGTTGACCAATAGAAAACAAAATATATTAGAGCGTCATCTCTGAATATTCCTTTCTGGGTGAATCAGAGAAACACTTTTGTTGAGCTTGGCAGCCCAGCCCATTCCTCACTCGCTTTATATTTAAACCACATTTTAACCTTCCTACTAAAATGTGTGAAAATATTCACAAATTGAAAAGGAATATATTACCATAACTCAACGCCAGAAGGAAACTAAATCATAATATAATAGCATGTCTTTTTAAACCACACTGTCAGTTACGGATAAAGTACGCAAGCAACGAGAGACGACAAGACACTCTGATTAAAACAGAATATACCTCTTCTATCCCCTCTAAGAGCATCTCCAATTCACCTTTATATTTACCTTTATATTCTATAATAGAGGAAAATATATTCCAACTTACATCTATTTCTTCCCCTATAATAAAGATTACTATTTTTCTTCTATATTTAAAGGAAAAAATAGCATTCATCTATAATAGAGATGTACTTTTTATTTACAAAATAATCATTTAACTTTTGTGATTATAACTAATTAAAATACATGTTTACGAAGAAATACAATTTTTACAAATAAATGCACAGATTTTTGTTTACATACTAATTTTTAATTTTTATAATTATAAATAAAATAAATAAAATAAATAAAATAAATAAAAGATATCTAATTATTTTATGTTTACATACTAATTATTTTATTTTAAAATCAGACTTTTTATTTAATGAATGATATCTAAAATTTTATATTGATAATTAAAACTATTAATTAAAATTCAATTACTAAAAGTTTAACATAATTTTACATATTGAAACAACTTAATACTTAAATATTAATCAATACAACATGTTGAAACAACTTAATACTCAGGTAAATTATTTCCGGATCCACAAAAATTGTTAAAATATTGTCCAAACGACGTGGGTGGATGAGGAGTTTGTTGATTTTGTTGCTGGTGACTGCACTTTTGTAAAATATGTGTTTTCTTTACTTAGAAATCTTCACGGACATTTGGATATTCTATAGAATTTACGTCACAAAATAAAAAAAAAATTTCCTTCATCTGTTTTAAAGCAAAATTTTGTTTTTAAATCTCCAACTGATGTTTGTCTTTGTTCACTTGACTTTTTTAGGTTCTCTAAAAATTGTTTATTTCCTTCTTCTAGTGTATTGGAAGAGAAGCTCCACCACCAGAAGTTTAAATACCAGATGATAAAATAATCGGTTCCAAGAGTTTCTAAGTTGATTCAGAAAAATCAAAGATAAAGAAGCTCATTTCTCACTTCGGAATGCATTAATTGACCATTTATGGAAAAAATATAGTAATGAAATGTTTAGATAATGTCTATTTTGTTTTATTATTATTTTTTAATATCATTTGTAATAAAATGTTTAATTTAAATAATATTGCAATTTTATGAAAAAAAATTAAAAATTATAATAAATAGGTTAATTTGTAACATTTATAAGTTAAATGTGTTATTTATAAAATATAAAAAAAAGAATATTTTAAAAATATATTTTTTATAGAAGAAAAAATAGATAAATATATTGGAGAAAAACTCACCTCTATTATAGAGATCCTCAATTATTGGCGAAAAAATAGAGGAATACTCTGGAGCTAATTTGTTCCTAATCCTCACGTCACATAACGTAACACGGGAGGGAGAAGATACACAATAGGTGTCTAAACATATAAAATACACAGGTAAATTAGTTTAAAACCGCATCTTTGACTTTGCCTATTTTTTATTAAAGGATGTTAATGTCAAAGAAAGATAACCTTCAAATGTAATAATGGTGCTCAACGACAGAAAGTAATGGTTCAAAATGAATTAGCTTTACTTCCAATAGAAAGTAATTACACTATTCAACCATGACTTGAATACAAAAAGATGATCATAAGGCATCTCTCTTCGTCGTTTTAATGCATTCCTCATATGCAGAACGATATTTTACTGGCACGAAGTCCTTGAATCTGTTTTAAAACGAGGCAAAGCTATACACATTAGAGGAAATTGCTCATACAAAAGACATTATTATTATTATTAATTAATGTTTAGTTACCTCATCAGTAGATGATCTCTCTCTTTCCCACAGAACAGTTGCACAATGGACTGCATCACGCTTGCTAATTTTATCTCTTTCTTCTTCAATGCTTGTATGTATCCAATGAACTTGTTGTATTCTTCTGCGTTTAGCTTTTCCTTGACCTAGAGTTAAAGATCACCAGTTGCAATGACAAACATCTTGATATACAAAAAAAAAACAAAAAACATGAGGGTGGTGGGATCTTAACTTGACTCAAAAATGCAGATGCACTTGCTTCCTTTTTATCACCACCACCACCTCCACTCCCTTTCTCTTTCAACACTGAGGACGATGCACCACTTCCCTGACTCTCTGGAACCTTTCGCTTTTTTACTAGCCCCATTGTGTTGAAACAGTTGTTGCTCGATGCAATTTCACAAGTCTGCTTGTCGCATTCTAGATCAACTACTTCACATGTCCTCCTCTCTACTGGAGTCTCCTCGTCACTTATTTCCACTAATTTAGCCTTCACTGAAGAACAAGCTTGCATACCCTCTCCCTTTACAATGCGAGGCATCTTGCTCTTGCGTTGTAGGATGGTCAAGCCTTTCCATTTAACAAACTCCGACGGTGAAGCCTGATTTGCAGCAGGAAGTGCTTCCACTCTACTCACCTCATTTCTTGCGACGCCAGCGTTCTTCACATTACTATTACCTGTAAAATTGCAAAATAAGACTGTCGAAGTTAGATCCACATTATTACCCATGTCTCGCCACGAGAATGTAAGGAGAATGAATCACTGACCAGCGGTTGGTGTAGGAGCATCCTTGGTTGACACCTTTGGTAATAAAGTTGAAACTGAAATGGAAAAGATTTGGTTTACATTGCATGTCAAACATAATACTTCATAATAGGAAAATATGTATTTATCGTTTGGCTGCAAGATGCATTTACCTATATCGTATTCTTGTTCTGTTACAAGACTTGCGGGAAAATTTGATCTCTCTATCCGGAAAAACCGAGCAAGGTCAGAAATGACCTCTCCATATCTTGGGTAGCACTGCAAAACCGGTGTAACCAGAAACAAACTTAATCTCCATATAAAGAGGCGAGACCGAACAGGAACATATATACCTTGACATACGGTCGTATCCAAAGGGATATATTGGACTGCTGGGACTGCTGTTCAAATCTGTCAACAATAGCCAATGTACAAAATAATCAAAACAAAAACGAAAATGAACATATCTTTTACACAATTTAGAAAGATAAAACCAACCAAAAGCAGGAAGCCAGAAAAAAAAAAAAACCTGTCATCACAGAAAATGATAGCTCCATAATCATGGCGATGGCGGATAACACGTCCAATTGCCTGATTCACAGCCCGTGCGGCTTCTTGACTGTACCACATGCTTCCAGATAAAATGGTTGATCTCTAAAAAATGTAAGCTATATCATAACCTTGACGAGTCAAAAAACTGTGTAAATATTGAACTTACCTTGACATCTGAAACTTGTGATTGTTCATCCAGAAACTCTCGTTTCAGTTTAATCTGTTTTACAAAATGGGATGTTAACGCCGGAGTGTAAGTAGCAGCAGAAAGTTAAAAGCTAACATGTAGGAAAGAAAGTATCATACAAATAAAGTGATCTCTAAATGCCAGTCTGAATAAAAACGATGCCAAAAAATTATGATAAAGAATCTCTCAAACAGAGCAAGCCGTTCACTAGGTTTCGCTACCAGTTTAGCTTAACGAGCCAAATAATTTTAGAATGAAACAATGAAGGATAGAGTAAACAAACCTTAGGATCGGTGACCCTTGCATAAGGCAACCCAGTAATGACAACAGCTCTGCCAGCGCCATCAGCAAAATCTAGTCCTTCACTGACCTGACAACACAACAGAGACCAGCTGCTACTGAAAAAACCCTACACAAACTCGTAACCTCCTATTTCTTGTAGCATCCTCATACAGACAATATGAATACTAAGAGTATCATTTATTACAGAGAAGCACATTTCATACGGATTGAAGAAAATATACCTTTCCACGACAAACGGCAAAAAACACCGCACCAGAAATTGATCTGTCTTGCAATTTCTTTGAAAAATCCTACCATTAAAAAAACATTCAAGGCACGATTAAGGAATCATAATCTGTCATTTAGAAAACAAAGAACGTCCATCAGAGGCATCCGTTGCTCACCAGCATTGCAGCAGGAAAGAGGGAAGAGTCTTTAGGTTCAATGACAGGTTTCTTCAGTTTGCAGATTCTTTCCCATATTGTCATCGAGTTTCTGTGACTCTGAATGATGAAGAAAGATTCAGTAGGTTTCAAGTTAAAAGAGTACTACAATCTTCATACTAAAAGAGAAAAAATTACAACGGCCATACCCCATCTTTCCAAAATGCAATGCAACGGTCCATAAGGTAATAGGATGGGAAAAAGACCAGAAGTCCATCAGGTACGACTCGAGAAAAGTTAACTGCAGAGCAAAAACATATAATAATCGATTGATAAATACATCTCAGCTCACACATCAGAGATTCAGAGTGATGCATTCAGGCCAAAAATTAACTACCAAATAGCAAACCACTTACCAATAGCATTCCCAAGCTCTTGTTTGTACTCCGGTACATCACGATTTCGGTAGCTAGAATTAAGAACACACCCTGATGGACCAGTGCTTACAACTCCAGCCCAAAGCTGATTTGAGGATATAACATGGGGATTCTCCAAACGGATAGGAAAGTCTCTGCACTTTCAGAGAAAAAAGTAAGCAAATAGTTAAAGAACAGTGGGTGAGTGAGAGAAACCATAGCAACATACTCACAATTTTAGTTCTTGAGCCAGTGAATCCATGGGAGATAAAGTTCCCGATGTTAAAATGATAGTCCCAACACCTTTTTTTGCTATGTCCTGCATGGTGATCCCAGGATTGAAACACCACCAACTTAGCGTTCTTGATACCTTCCCTACCAAAAATAAATATTTTGTCCAAAGTTGTAATTGATTTGCCAAAAAAAAACACCGTTTCCACAGGGAAAGCAGATTATAGAATTGATTATAATATTTCAATGTAGTAAAATGATACTTCTGCTAATGCTTTGGGAATGCAGTATCATTTGAATTTCAAGGCTATAGACGAACCCACTCTTATTTACCTTTTATTATATCAGTAGGATTTTGCTCATGCTCCTGTATATGAACCTAACAAATAATGAAAGTGAAAGATAAGTATCTTTACAACTTGATTATATAATTCGAGACATGATAAAAGGAAGAGTTTGCTTTGCACTTACACGATAAACATCTGCATGGCTACTTCCATTTTCTCTAAAGATCAGTTTAAGCATGTCAACAATGATTTCTAGTTTGCTTCCAGCTTTGGTCCCTGTTCGTTGTTTCTCCTCATCCAGAAGCACTGTAGCCTCCTCGACTGTACCAATGAGTTTAGGAGCAGTTTCGTGAGTGATGTTAAGGGTTTCAAGCATTTCGTATATGTAAGGCCCAGGCTTGGTGAATCCCTCGTCCCTTTTCGGAATTGGCACTTTCGAAATCAGTTCCTGTAGCTTTAAAAGAAGTCCTGCGACACATAGATGACGACAGACATGTAAATTTTGTTCCATGTATAACAACAACAGATCATTGTTACTCACAGTCAAGGGACACGAGTTCAACCTTTAAGTATAGCAAAAGTCTCAGGGTTCGTGGACCCGTCGTTTAATGAACCCCTTCTTGCTGACGCAAGTTCTACACATTCTTGTGCCTCGGAAATGCAAGCCGATAAATGAAAAGAAGGAAGGTCAAATGAAGCTGAGTCTGCGCATATACCTTCCTGCGTGTATTATTAAACATAAACTGAGTCTTTCAAAATTTGTAACAAGGAATATTAGAGAAGGTAGAACAACAGTGCAGTCTTAAACTATTTCTAGGCCCTGTTCAAAAAAAATATTAACAGTATATAATGAAGTAATTAAAAAAGCTATCTACATATGTTTAACGTTTCTTTTAAAATTATAAGTTTTAAATTTAGCAGTATATCTAAAAATTTAAAGGTTTAGATCATAATTTACATATTTGTTATTAAAAAGTCAACCGCTCCATTTACACAAAGCCCCAAGTAGGGGAGGGTTGATGGTGAACACAGAAGAAAATGATATGTGGGACATGTATCTATATTCCAACTTACAAGATTGTGAGCTTCATCAAAAATCAAGACGCTGTTACTCCAGTCGACCTTCAGATGCTTTCTATACGCATTGCTGATCAAGTAGTTGTAAGGTGCAAATAAGATGTCCACGTCTTTGTGAACCTCTCTTGTGATATAATATGGGCATCTGCAGATGAAACAAGCCAGCAACGTAAGAAAACATCTCTGATATGTTAAAAAAAAATAGAGGTACTTACGGCCCAGAACCTTTCCCAATATTGACCAAATCTTCAATATCAACAGGTTCGTCGCCAATTTGAGGGTTATGCTTCAAATAATCTACAACAGAAACATGGCTTTACAAGTAGTTGTTTCATGGTAGGAATGTGGCAAGAGACGCAAGTTACTGACCTGGAACGCGATTGAAATGGTTACATTGGCGTTTACCACGCTTTTTGCAAAGGTAATGACAAGCATTAGAGAGTGCCTTTCCTCGGAGTGAATTCACTTCCTCGTTAACGCATAACTGCTCACGTGATCCGAGCACCAGCATCTTAGGCCTTTTAAAAATAATACATGAAGATTAGAACCGATGCGTTCTAACAAACTAATTACTAACAAATGAGGACGTGGCATGACCTGTAGCTGCATCTTTTAAGTTCTTTGATGACTTGGCGGAGCTGACTATGAGTCCGAGACGCATAAACTATGGTAGGGAAACCTCCTCCTCCTCCGGTTTGGGACATTTGCGGGTCTGAATCGCTGTTACGATCCTTACGGGTAGAGAAACTGCCAAGGCTCTTCCTCCAGGCTAAGGTGGCACAGAGAAGACAAAGAGTTTTCCCAGTCCCAGTTGGACTCTCCAGGAGCGCGTGACATTTCTGCAGCATCGTTTACACACTAGTCAACTAAGTGCCAATCAAAAAAAACTAAGTGAATGGAGAGAGGGGAAACCGACGTTTTGGAGAGACTCGATGACTCTGTCCATGTAAGTGATCTGAGAAGGGTACGCCTCGAATGGGAAATCGACATTGATTCCTCTGATGCTGTAAGCGGGCATTTTTGTTTTGCTTCTTTCACGGAGCTTGTGAATGTGATTGTGAGAGAGAAGACGAAAGGGGCTAAAATCTCCGGGGAAGGAGAAGACGCGGCTCTTCTCTGATTTTCCCGCCTTTTAGGTCATGCGGGCGTCCTTCTTCCACTGACTAACACACCCTCTCAAAAACAATAATTAAAGCCCATTTAACCCTTTAACTTGTTTAAAAAGGCCCATAACCTGAGTTTTGGTGTTTTCTATTTTATTGTCATTTCTTATTACTGATGTAAATTAATATTTAATCAATTAATAAACATTTTTGGTCTAAGTAAATTAATAAAATTATAAAATAATAATCTGTTTTTTTAACGTCTGATAACAACCGAATAATTCAGTAATGCAAAAACACAAAAGTGAAACAAAAAACTAAAAAGCTAAAAATGCACTTTCTTGATAAATACGGTCATGCAACCACGATGGACTTCCAAGCGTCAAGTAAGACTGGAACATACCATGCGAAGGACACTCTTTGATATCTCTCTCGCAACCTGGTTTAATGCATATGACTCTATCTCAAAGCAAAGCAGAGGAAGCGCTAAAGTTAACCATGCAACTTGATGTAGTAGCCAACAATATCTAGACCAGTCATTAGGTCCTTTGATGGCTTCTACTAGTTCACTAAGATCTGATCCAATCACCACTTCTTGAATGTGCAAATCTTTTAAGTTCTGCAAGATCCATATCAGAAGTCTCATTTCTGCGGTAACCCTATCATGATATGATGTTACGGCTTCATGTGCATGATCCCCAACCTTTTCTTGATGATCTTTTGTAATCCAAGAACCTCCACCACAATTCAACTTATTTCGCCAGTTCGCGTGAATATTGCATTTCACCTGATACTGCATAGGAGGAGACCAATGTCGAGCTAAAACCAATACAGAAAAACGCAGTGCTATGAAGACAATTGAGCTCGTCCCATATTTTAGCTTCCTCCATTGCATGTTGCATCAGCATACCTAAGAGTCTCGAATTCAGCGAAGATTACTGCATTCATGTTTTTATTTATTTTGAGTTAGGTAAATGTATAATTAAAAACTCGATAAAATATTTCTTAAAATTATTATATAATATATATAATTCATATAATATCATAATTGATAATTATACGTGTGTATATATATATGACTAATACCTAAAATGCCGTTAAATTGATTCCTAATTTTTTTTTAGGTATTTTTATTATATCTCTACATCCAAAATATGTTGAAAGTGTTGGGTCTTTAGCTGCTTCAAATATATTGTAGTATATTTTCAATTTTATTTTTGCTATTAGCCACTATTTACCACTTTCATATGGATAGTACATATTTGACATGAATATTATTAGATAACTAAAACTATAATTAAATTAGCCGAGAAAAAACTATAAATTATAATATCTAAATTATTTAAGGTAATGGTCTTAGTGAGCTTAGTGAGCTTTTGTACGTCACACAAATAATTTGATCTATACTATTATTTGCGAAGTAAATTTTTGCAATCGAGCTCTCAAGTTAAAAGTTAGAGTGGTCAAAATCGATGATACCCTTATTGAATTTTATATATAATTAATTATATAATTAAAACGAATTTTTTTATCAAAAAAAAAATTAAAACGAATTTTTATTAATTAATAAAATTAGAATTTTATTAAATAAGATAATTCATATATATTGTGTTGTTATCTTAATTTTTTTTCAATTATAAAAGTTAGAAAAATAACATATAAACAATTTAAAATCAAATATTTATCAACTATAAACATTTTGTATAAAGATATTTTCTAAAATATTTCTAATATGTGAATATTTTCTTTTAAAATTACAACACAATAATAAACATATATATATATATATAAATGAAATTTTGTTGTCATATATATATATATATATATATATATAATTTGATGTTTGATTTAAATTTTTTGAAAACATAAATAATAAGTTATCATGCTGGTTTTTTAATAAGTACAATATAAACTAATAAATATTTGTAAAACGATTAATTCCGCACGTGCGGGCAAAACACCTAGTTATTATTTATTGTGATAACCAAGATTATAATTAATCATATATATTATTTGAAAATTCACTAGGATATCTATTTTTAGTTTATTTTTACAAAATAACTCTCAAGTAAGAAAATCTATATATATTATAATAGTTGAGTTTTTGCTCACTCATCAGCGTTTGTGGACCCCACTTTTAAAAAGTGTGAAAAAGTGTCAAGCTCATGGCTCGAACCCGGGTTATTGAGATATAAACACCAATATTTATACCACTAAGCTAAATGATACTTTGTATATTGATGCCCGAACCTAATATATATTTATGAAGGTCGGAAGCCCTTGCTTCTTCGGTTTCCTCTGAGGGGCGGGCCTACAATTGTATTATGAGTTTCATTTTTAAATGGGATTCATCACGTTATATGAAAAGAAATTCAAGTTTGCAGCAATTATAGTTTTCTTATATTGTAAAATGTTGTCGTTTAACATGAGTTTGGGTTTTTTTCATCATTGTCTCAAACAAGTCTGAGTTACAGAGTTGCGCCGTGTGTCTGTTCGTAATCTATTTTTTCACTGGTGAAATCTTCATGTCCGCATCTTAAATCGCTTGATCATAAATGTTCCTTATTTGTAGCCCATCTGTAAACCCTATATATATGATTCTCATCTTTGATGAACACAATCTGCATCTCCACAAAACTCATTGATTTCTCTTAGCTTTAACCATCTTCTAGAAAATGTTTCTCTCTGCCTCTCCAGTTCCTCAAACCGGCGTCCCGGCGTCCGTCACTCAACCTTCGAGTCTCTCCGTCTTGGTCGTAGTAGTTAGAGCATAGACTATGGCTTCCTCCGCTTCTGGGATTCCCTGAACATCAAGAAAGACATGGAGTTTGTGGGAATCACAGTTCTTTTCCTTGATGAAAAGGTAAGTTAATCTTCAATCTATCACAGTTATTTAACATAATTGTTTTAATTGATTTCCTGATTTTTTGTTGAATAATATTATTTGCAGATTCTGTGATTCATGGGTTTACTCTTGTCGGACATGCTAATCATTATATGTTATCTTTGAAAGAAGGTTCCATTGTGAAAATCGATCGTTTTGCGGTTGCTAGGTGCTCAAGCAAGCACAAGATAATGGATCTTCCATTCCTCATTCGTTTCATCTCACTAACCATTATTGATGAAGTCATCACGGGTGCTCCTGAGATCAATCTCTAGTCAAGATTAGACTGTTCGACAATCTACAAGTGATTGCGAACACAAACCTAGAACTCTCATGTATATTATCATATTGCATCTGAGTTTATATTATGTTTCACTATCATAACTGATATTTAACCTCGCAGATGTGGTTGGGCAAATATGTTTTGTCCAGGGCTCTGACCTCACCAAACAAACCACTCGAGTCGTTATATGTCTCCTCATTGATCCGTAAGAAACAATCAACACATAATTCCATTTATATTACTGTCTATATTGTCAAAAATATTTCCTACCGAAAATTTGTGGTCGTCTATTTATCTCTCTTACTTATCAATCTAATTTTACACAAATCTTTATTTTACAGTTTAAAAGAAACCACAATAACCCCATACAATCAAAACACCAAAAACTAGAATCCCAAAAAAGACGAATCATTAATAATCACCTCTTTTTTTTGTCTAATCTTACAAATAAACTTCAAAACAAATATATACCAAATCAATCAACTCAACTAAAAATCAACGACATATACATTAAGCCAGCTAAACAAATACAAACTACACGACCAGCTATTTAACAATTTACATACATATTTTCGCAGATGCTTAGACGAAGACGACAACCAAGATCAGTGAAATTACCTAAACAAAAAAGCAGAGTAAGTTACAAACTCTAGTAAATGTAACTAACAATGATTTTTGTTTACATATTACCCATCAAATAAAAGAGAAACAAACACAGCCACACCAGGAGATACAAGAGACAATCCTAATAGACACAAAGACGGCAACAACATCTCCGTCTGCTCACTCCTCTTGTCTTATGAAAATATCTTACATGTTCAATGTCAACAGGAATTTTTTTCTATAATAAGATACAATGATTATAAAATCATATGAATAAATAATTTTATTTTTATAGGTGCCTATGTTAATATATATATATATATATATATATATTTCATATCGTTTAAATTAAACTATACATCATATGAAAATATATACTTATATTTTGATATCTATGTTCAACATATATTGAAAAGTTAGTATTTTAATTTTGAAATCTTAATTGTTTTTTTTAAATGATTATAAATTATTGAAACCACTAAACATTCCACATTTAAAAAAAATCGTTGGTGTAAACTTTTTTTACACAAATATGCAAATAATCATAAAATCATACGAGTAAAAACTTCATTTAATAAATATCCATATTAAAAGTATACTATATATCTATGTGAATATCACTTAAATTTAATTATATCATATACGAAAGATAAGACTGATTGTTTTGATTTATTTACCCTAAAATGATTGCAAATAAACAAGAGCAGTCGTTTGATTTATATGTGCACGCGAATTTATTACATAATAGTAACTGATTTCTTAGTTATTTAATATATAATTATTTATTTATTATTTCATAATATGCTGAAAAACATAAAATAAGTAATAAATATAAAATATTTATACTGTACAAAGCGTGGATCTTAACCTAATTAGTATTTATCTCTTTAATAATTTTAAATCTTAAACATTTTCTGAATCTCAGGCCAAAACAAAATAACGAAATGAGAATAAACTCAAAAATCAATATTTATATCGAGCAATAACCAAAACCAAAAAAGCGACACAAAAATGAGAAAAATATTATTGAAGATATATAGGATTGACACGTGAACGTAAACTTCTCGTAACCATAATTAATTTTTAAATGGCTAAATCATGATATAAAACCGACCTGACATAGTTTCATTGTAACCAAATAGTAGGCCTGAGATTATTCGGCCTAAAAGTTAGGTTTTTATGCGATAAGTGATTTTTAACTTTTTTTTTAAAAAAAAGGGACCAGCTCATCAATAAACCAATTATGTAATTAACAAAAAAGTTTTTGAAAAAATTGTTTAAGAGCCAAAAATATTAATTCGATCAAGAATATAAATTTATTTTTTCATACAATATTTCTTAAATAATTTTAATATAAATTCACTCTGTGCAAAGCGCATATCTTAGGATCCTAGTAGTTTTTTTAAATGAGATTCTATGAGCTACTTATTTAATTATTTCCTTTGTCTTATTCTTTTTTTTTAAACACTAACTTTATTAAGTTTATATTGAGTTTACATAATCATTATGCAATTCAGAAGTTATAAATCTAGGAACATAGTAATGATATTTAAAAGATACATTGTCTTCAATCTGATGCTTTGCCAACTTATCTGCCACTTTGTTGCCTTTTCTTCCAATCCATTGGATTTGTATTGTCTGAAATTGTTGTTTCCACCATTGTATTTCCTGTTTCCAGTTGTAAGCATCGAAGTGAAGTGTTAAACCATTAATTATATCAACAGCTTTTCGATTATCTGATTCAATGCAGATTTTTAAGTGACCCCTACTCCAAACATGTTGCATTGCCATTAGTATAGCTTGTAGTTCACTTTCCAAGGCATTATTAACACATCTTCCAGTTGCTTGAACTCCACCTTGATATCTTCCTTCTGAATCACGCAATACCCAACCAGCTTTACTCTTCATTGTATTATTAAAAAAGCTTCCATCGACATTAATTTTCATCCATCCTCTGGGGGTTTTGCCCATCTTGTATCCCTTGACCTAGCTGAAATATTCCTCCCTTGTTGAGTAGACAAACCGATGTTCCGAGTTGTATCAAACCATTCTTTAGCATCTTCTCTGCTTTGTCGGATTAGAGTCCTCCATGGTATATCTTTCTGTTGAAAAATCAGCATATTTCTACTTTTCCATAATCTCCAAAGTATCTAAATAGGTTGATCTTGAAAATGTATCAATTTTGTTGATGTACCTATGTTTATGTTTAGTTACGTAACTTGTCTTTTATAAAACTAGGGCTTTCATAGTTATTTAGACGTTTAAGTTTCCCGAAGCTTTATTTTAGATGTCTAAGGTTTAATTATTAATTAAGGTTTGATTTCATACCTGGTTTAGTCCGGTTTACATATAGTCTCCATGGCACGCCTTACGCTCGCCTTCTGGCCAAGGCGCTCCATGGCGCGCGCCTTACGGAACCCACCCTCGCCTGCCTCGCACCATGGCGCAGAAGGCGAGCGCCATTTTGAACACAGGATAAGTGAAACAAAGAAATAGAAAAAGAGGAAGAGCAATGAAGAGTGGTCAAAACTGTAAAAAGACGAGCAAAATCAACATTTGAAGTTTAAACTATTGTATTTGTATCAAAGTTAATTGTTTCACTCTTCCTCTGATCCAGACTCTTCAGAACTCGACTCTTTCTTCTTAACTGTCCCATTGGGCTTCTTCGACCCTTTCTTCTCAACCACATCTTTCTTGTCATCCTCATCTTCGCTGTACTCACTCTCATAATCATCATCGTAATCCTCCTCCTCAATCTCATCTTCCTCCTCCATACCTTCTTCTATAATGGCACCCTCATCTGAAACAAAACCCCTAGTCCCAGCCCTGGTTCTTTTTAAGACTTTGACCTTCAGTGATGTCTTTTTGTCACACCCGATCCATGAGTCGCACATGCAGTAGCAAGTCAAGTTGTATGTACCTTCTGAGGGTGCTTGGAGTTTACCCATTACAAGTCTTGACCCACCTTTAACCTTCTCAATCGCTTCTCTAACTGCATCGCTTGTTTCCTTCACCCCTGCTCCCGAACCTTCCATCGCGTCACTGATGGTTTTTGATGCAGCCGTTATAGCTCCACCTTCGTCCATGAAGCTAACCTTCTGAGAGAACCACACGTTGTTCGACACTGAATCCGCTAGGAGAACCCAATAGTTTTCCTCCTTGTGGAACGGGAAGTAGGGTGAGTGAGGAAGAGCGCCAATGAGCCCATTGGGTCGTTTCAGAGTGACCCAAGCTTGAAGAGTAACAATGTCTCCCTCTTGGATACCCTCTTCGCCTTCTGTCTCACATGTTATGTCCACTGTCAGCGACGGCATCATCTCCAGTACCTTCTCAATGTCCTCAACATCAGTTGCTGACAATCCCGCTACCTGGGTTAGCAATTCAGAACGATCTTCCAAGCTCATTTCTTGAAGTTCTTGGAATGATTTAACCTTCTGAAAAATAGAAAAAGCAACGCTTAACAAGACGCACAAAATAAGTTGAACGATTAATCTAAAATGATCCCTTGTAAGTGTTTTTCGAATAGTCATTTAAGAAGTGCCAACACTACTGCTTACTGGAGAGCTGAATCGGAGAAGATGTTCTCAAACAATATGAGCCAGACAAAACACATGATATGTATTTCAAGTAACTGCACTTGACACATTTGATAGTGTACTAATATACCTTCCGTGCTATCTTTTTAACGACAGCGTCACTGAAATGAGGGAGCTGCAAGAAAGGCGAAATTCCTTCTGATGAGACTCCAGATGACTTCCTTGCACTAAGGGGAACAGCCTGCAATTATTAAATTTCAGTTAATCTTCCTCAACAGTAACCTTAAGCCACTTTTTGATTTTCTGAAAGAAGTAAATCTGGTGGGGGAGAGCAATTTTATACCTGAACAATGCATTGAGATAGCTCAACTACTCCGACTGCAGGTCTCAGCCATCCATGCCCTTGGGAAGTCCGTGGTAGAACCGCCATCTGCAGGAAACTTGCAATATTATAACAGAGTGGTTAAGCTAAAACATATAAACATATCTACACGAGGAAGATAATCCAATAATGATTAGATGAGCTAGCTGGTCCGAGAAGGGCATTCCTTTGGAACGTTAACCTAAAAGTTTTCTTGACTTTTCCTTTTCTAGAGAAAAAATATGTCTTAACGGGGTGGGACTTTCAGGTCACTGACTCTTAACGGTTAGTTTATCAGACAGTGTGCTATTAAAGTGGAGAATAGACCTTTAATAATTCCTCAAGGAGGCGAGGTGCAAGCTCTAGCACACGTCTGAAATCACCCTGCAGGGATGGAGACAAGACTCCTGATTCGCGAGTTAGCTGGGCCTGTATCAACAGCTCCGTCTGTCGATAAAAATGGAAAAGTGAGTATTTCTTTTAATCAACAGTTAGAGTTACAGTTTCTTAGTTTAAAACTCACCTTCACTATGGCAGGATGCTGTTTCCAAAACTTAGCTTGCTCTTGCTTCATGTTCTTCGGGTCCAAATTTAGCTCGCTCCTGACGGACATAAAGAGCTTCTGCAGAGGTTCATCATCAGTTCTACGAACTGGAATCTCCATATACTCAGCTGCCTTGGTAAAAACGTCCATAACTTTGCTGAACAATGAAATTTTCAAACATGTCATACAAAAAACCCGGAAACACGGCCTATTTTTCATGCAGCTATAGCGTCACTGGATAGTATGTGTATGAGTGAATATACCTTGGGGCCAACGAGGGTTTCATTAGATAATAATATGCGGAAAGGGTTTGATGCATGACATAGTTCCCGGTATACTTTGATGACCTGGAGAGATATATAACAGCAATCACAAGGGGCAAGAGAATACAAACACCCACTATCCAGAGCAACAATATGCCACCGGATGCTCCATCTATGTCTAGGAGAAATTTAGGAAGAGCAATGCCCATTTGAAAGCCCTGTATCACATCACAATATTTTAGTTACAACAGGCTTGACAATGAGATAGGAGCCCATATCGCAGGAAAATGTGATAAATCTATACCTGTCTGCCATCTGGATGACCATACTTCTCAAAGTTTTCACGGGATACTGGATCAGTCAAAGCCTGGTATGCTTTAGATATGGACTCCACAAAATATTTATTGGCCTCTGCGGAGTTCAATACACAGATCAACATACGCACATAGAAGAAAATGTAGTGATTAAAGAGGAAGACGTATCAAATAAAGACCTGGATCTGGATTTTTATCAGGATGGTATTGAATGGACAGCCTCCTATATGCCTTCTTAATTTCTGAATCTGAAACTCCAGGTTCCAATCCAAGTATACTGAATGGGTCAAAAACTTGAGTCTGTGCTACCACCAAATAAAGTAAATAGGCAAGTAGATTGTGTTAATACAAATGTTACATCCAAGTTACAATATTCTCGACGACATGCAACCGGTTCAAGGTAACATAAATAATCTGGGTTTAGGAAAGCGCATTTGATGAGAATATAATTACCTCACGGCTCATGTTCTTGGTGTAATAAATCAAGAAAATCATCACGACCCATAGTAACACTAGTGTCAAGTTGCTCCATGTAGAGAAGTTAGAGATCTGCAGAGAAAATATCAACAAGTTAAGAGGTTTTGAACATGCAATTAAAGTTATCACTATTAACCAAATGGTGGAAAGATACCTTTTTAAATAAGGATCTCTTATATTTCCCAGAGCGGTCACACTCGAGACACTGACAGTGAATTGTCCTTTGTTTCTTGGAGACAGCACGGCTTAGCTTCACCATGGTATAAGGCACCAATGGAATAGCCATGATCGTCAAAATGAAAATGGGAAACAGCGCGCTGTTTTCTTCCGACGCCGCCATTGTTAGACCCGAGTCCTAATCAGGGATCCTGCAAGGAGAAAAGCTCTGTTTTAATCTGACATCCAAAACCAAAAAAAAATTCATGATCTGCAGTTATATCATGGCTGGATCTGAGAGTGTGCGCTGCAAAAGGCCATTGAAATTAGGGGTTTCTACGTCACTGGCGATCAACTACAATTAGATCCAGACTAATCTAGGTAAGGTCTATAACTGGAACAATTAGGTCAACTCCTGCAATTTGAGATCTACACAAAACTTAGGAAAGTGAGAGAAGTGACGTTTACGAGAAAGAAGCAAACGTCTAAGATCAAATCGGCGAAGGCAACGAGAGAGCGAATCGGAGAAGACTACGAGAGAGCGAATCGAAGAAGCTTACTTGCTAGGATCGAATCGGGAGCTGGTGATGCAGATCGGGGGAAGAGAAGCAAACGGCGTTGCGGTTTTTTTCTTCCTTCTGGCTGCTGTGAGCTTCTATCAGCTCTTTCACATTTACTTTTCTCGCAATTTTTTCGACTATCAAGTGCCCATTTGTTATTAATTCGATGATCTTTTGCAGAATTGTGGGAGTTAAGCCCAATTACAGGATAGGAGTTAAGCCCATTTTTGGATGGGCCTGGACTTCTCGCTGTGTCGAATAAGATGTAACCCTCGTATATTGTATGTGTCGTCTTCCTTTCCCCCCTCTCCCTTCTCCTCTCAACTCGCTCGCTCGCTCTGCCATGGCTACCTTCGACGAAGAAACCGCCAAGAAGTTGGTAACACAGGTCTTAATTTCTCTCTCTCTCTGTTGTTCGTCTAAAATTTCGTATCCCTTAACGACAAAATATTTGTTTTTCTATATATAATGTTAAAAGGTGGAGTTCTACTTCAGTGATAGTAATCTACCCAGAGACGGTTTCCTCAGAAAGGAAGTCTCCAAGAGCAAAGATGGTTGTATCCTAAATTACATTAAACTGACTTTTTTTCCCTGTAAAAGCAAGTTTTCTCCTTGATACGTCATCAATTCATAACCGAAACTTAGTGGTTAGTCTGCCTCTGGTTTGTTCCTTCTCTCGTATGAGGAACCTCCTTGGCCTCGGCAACACCAAACGGGAAGACATCCCTGAGAGAATCGTGGAGGAAGTAGCTAATCTCTTGCGGGCTTCTGAGTTTCTTAAAGTTTCCGACAATGGTACTACTTTACTATTAGGTTTTGTCTTAAAAACTGCCTCTGAATTATGATTTTGTATGACATGATTTCTAAGGGCAAAGGATCGGTAGAGGAACAAAACTCTGTAAGTTGGACAAGGTGCTTGAACAAGTACACAGAAGAACCATTGCAGCATCGCCTTTTGAGTATTACATAAAGATGGAGGATGTAGCATCTTTCTTCTCACAGTATGCCAAGGTGCTTACTCCTCTTACGATGTCGTCCAAAAACTAGCTTCTTGATAAAATCCTTTGCTCGTTTGATTTTGAGTTTATTTTTGTCAGGTGAACAGTGTGAGGCTACCTCACCACATTGGAGATAAGCAATACTTTTGTGGCACTGCGTTGGTTGAATTATCGTCTGAGGAAGAAGCTGAAGATGTTTTGAGGCAGAGCTTGGTCTATTCCGGCGCTGAACTAGTATTAGTACCAAAGTAAGTGAAGGATAAGGAATAGGATTGGTTTTGTTCCAAACATGAAACATGACTCATTAACTGTTTATGTTTGATATACAGGAGTGATTTTGACCGTCAAAGAGAAAATATGATCCAGAAACTCGGAAATTCAGAGTCAAGTCTTTCAGATTCCTCCCATAAAGAGTCAGTCTGTTGTTTGTTTTTGTGTTTGATCATAACCCTTCTTGATGGAGGAAAAGCAAGTTTGGCTCATATGTTTCGTTGCTGCTAATATTTTATTCAGGTTCCAAAGAGGTCAGCTTGTCAAGTTTACACTGAAAACAATAGCCAACGGAGGAGTGGTGATAAATAAAGGTACTTCTCGAGACTTGGTCTCTAAAAAAAGTTATGTGCTACTCTCTCAGCAACTTGTCTGACTTGCAGAAAATCCCAAGAATCTAGAAAATGAAATCAGTGGGAAGGAAGACAGTGCTGAGAAAGTGGAAAGAGGGGATTTGGTGGCAGATAAAGAAAGTGACAGCACTGATCAACTTGTTGTTCCTCCTCCGTGGGAAAACATTGATAATGAGGTTCTCAAGGATGTTTTCCGAAGATTTGGCAGCGTTAAGGTTATATACTTAGCAAACTTTTTTGCAACCTTCTGAAAAGTGAGTTATATTGCTGACCGATCATTCTTTCTTTCCAGCACATAGAGTTCTCTGGTGGTGGATCGGATTCGGGTTACGTTTGTTTTATAGATTCAGAAACAGCTTTGAAAGCCCGTTCTGCGGTGGAGTTTGTTGGAGGTTTAGTTGTGAAGAATAAATTCTCAGTTTCCTTAGAAGCAGTGAATGGTAAGTTGTCAGTTCTTCCTTTTTGTTAGTTATGGCTTATTGCGAAATGAATGTTGGAAAATGACTAATTGTTACAATATATTTATGTCTTCAGGGGAGATAGAGGGAGAGGTGTGGAAAAGACTATCATCAGGGGGAGGGTATCACATCAAACCAAACCTTTTGTTTCGTCCCATGATGTACTGATTGGTTATTCACCAAGATTCTTTTGTTTATGTGCATCAGGAAAGAAGAAGATGACAAGATGGAGAAAAGCAAAGGCAAGTGCTCTGAGGCCACTCAACCGCACAAGAAGGCTCGAAAGGAACGCTAGTTAAAAACTTATGCCCTACACTTATGCTGGGATGCACCAATGACAATATATTTTACCTAAAGTTTAGCTGATTCTCTCCACAAAACAGACATTGCTCCACTTGACAAAATTAACTACTCGTCCATTAGCAGTTTTGTTAGTCAACCTTCTTTGGGATCGTATCGTTAACACATTGTCAAGAAGGCTCGAAAAGAGCACGCTAGTTAATTACACTTATGTTTGGATGCACCAGTGACATGATATATTTTTCTGAAGTTTAGCTGATTCGACAAAACAGATATTGCTCCACTTGACAACATTGACTACTTGTCTATGACAGTTTTGTTAGTTAACCTTTTTGGGACCTGATTGTTACATCTTTGTCTTAAGCGGCAGAGCTGTACTCAACTTTAATTAGTGTTCTTGTAGTGTTTTTAAATCCATCCCATATACACAGATGACAATGCAACTTTATTTGGAAGAGAAATGAACCTTTCCAGTATTAGTTTATCAACATCATAACAAAGGTAAATAGCCCATCAACTGACAAGAAATCGCTCAGACCACCTGAGTCAGAAGTGGTTTCCCAGCAAAGTGCGCTTCCAAGTTACCCAGCACAAGATCTGCCATTGCAGTCCGTGTCTCCACAGTGGCACTCGCAACGTGAGGAACCAGAACCACATTTTCAAGTCCAAAGAGCTCCTCGGGCACGTGCGGCTCCTGTTCAAACACATCCAGCCCAGCCCCACCTAGGCGCCCTTCTGTTAGAGCTTTCACCATCTCCTTCTCATCAACATGTGGCCCACGCCCTATGTTAATCAGCACACCCTTTGCACCCAACGCATCCATCACCTCCCGGTTCACAATGTGTCTGGTCTCGTCAGTCAATGCGCATGCCACCACGAGGATGTCAGAGTTTTGAGCAAGCTCAACCACGGTTGGGTAATACTTGTAGCCTACATCAGGCTTCTCTGTTCTCGAGTAGTAATTAATCGGGCAGTTGAAGCCTTGAGCCCTCTTTGCGATGGCAGCCCCAATTCTACCGAGACCGATGATGCCCACCGACTTTCCACTAAACTGAATCAATAAGAAAGAATGTTAATTTCTAAGACTCAAGCATAGATAGAAGATCGTAGCTTAAGTCTTAAGAGAGATCATGGTGTAAATCACTGCATAAGGTACAAACAAAAGCAACTGTGTTTACAATGCCAATCACTAACCAAGATACAAAACAAATCAGAACACATCAGGAAAATAAAGTCTAGTTTACCCTTAATAACGTTTTGAGTATCCAAACCCGAACCGAACCAGCAAACACCACCTAACCTGACCGAAATATTTTATAAATACCTGAATGGAGCTTAAATATCAATCCTCGAAAACCCAAAATCCAAACCCGAACCAAACCAGCAAATACCCAAACCGAATTCAAACCTAAATGTATAAATATCTGAATGAATGGAAATTAAAATTCTAAACCCGAAAACCTAAAATCCGAATAGTTCCGAACCAAACCCCGAACGCCCACCCTAGGCAATGCTACATAGTTGTGGTCAAGTCAAAAACTGAAGAGTAGAGAGAGAGAGAGGGAGACCTTAGTAGTAAGTTTGAAATCACCGTACTTCCACTTGCCGCTCCTCACATAGCGATCGCACTCACACAAGCGTCGGAGCAGAGCCAGTATAAGCCCAATCGCCAGATCCGCCACGTCTTCCGTCAAAACCTCGGGAGTGTTGGTGACTCGGATCCCTTTCTCCTTGCATTTCCCCAAATCGATCTTGTCGAGGCCGACGCTGAAGCTGGAGATGATCTCAAGCTTGGGGAGATCATCGATGAGCTTAGCGTCAGCGCCTGCAGAAGCGTTTCCGACGATGGCGCGGATGGAGTTCCGATGAGTTTCTAAGAAAACGGATTTCTCGGGACAAGTCCAGAATCGATGAAGGTTATAGCGCTTCTGAAGCTCGTTCTCGAGGTAGGAGTTCATGGGGCACATCATGAGGACTCCGATTGATTCCATCTCTCTGCAAAGGCTCACAAACGCAGACAAGACAAGTGACTGGTTGCGATGAGATTGACGACCTGAAAGAGAGAGCGTTACATAGAGATAAAAATGGGCCAATGTCATGTGATGATGTCATATGGGCCAATACTATATGGCCCATAATAGAAATGGCCCACTAGCTCATTTAGAGATAATGAACCTTTGTTCTCGGTCATTCTGTAGCATAAGTAACGGCCAGCTCGGTAGCAAAAAGAACCGAGAAACAAAGAACCCAACTAAAATAACCGAAACCAGAACTGGATTCAAATTCCCAAATATAGTTCATATATTTCTGAATCGAACCTGAATCGAACCGGAATCGAACCGAAAACCAAATGGATATCTGCAGAGCCGTGATCACCTTATTAATTTTGGGGCATTGGCCTCAGGCCTCTTCTCACATTAATACATTTTGGAGCCTCCATATTCATAAATCATATAATCAATATATGATAATATGATAAAAACTATAATTATCTCTTAATACTTTTCAATAATATGATCATTTCTGCTTAGTTGTTGTGAATATTAATTTCATTGTATATTTTTTATTTTGAATGTCGAAAACATTTTCCCGCATATAATTTGAGTTTGTATATACAATTTTCAGTTGTAACAAAAATATAACTTTTGCCATTAATTTTCATAAGATTAATTTTTCTTAAAAATAATTTTAAAATATAAGATAAGAAAACAATTTATTTTCTGGTTTGTATTAAAAAAAATTAATACACATATTTGATATAAAATAAATTATTTTTGCCCTAGGCCCCTAATAACCTTCGCACGGCACTGGATATCTGAATATATAAAAATATTGATTATATATATATATAACAAATGGATGCTATGGAGGCTTTGGAAGAGTAGGAAATTGCTTATATTTCAACAAAAAAGTATTGTTTGGAGAAATATAATCCAACAAGCGAGATATGATGCTAATGAATGGAAAACGCAGAGCAAAGCACAACAGATGTCACCCCTTACAAGTCGACAACAACCGGAGACAAATCAAAAGAAATGGAGTAGACCACAAAACGATTGGATAAAGTGTAATGTTGATGGTTCTTTTCTCAACTCAAATATTTCGAGTACAGCATTATGGATATTACGAGATTCAAATGGAGTTTACAAAGGTGCATGCCAAGCTCCAGGTTAAAGAGTTAAAAACGCCTTTGAAAGTGAATTACAGGCATTAGTCATAGCTATGTTGCATTGTTGGAGCAAAGGATATAAGAAAGTTGTTTTTGAAAATGATTGCCGGAAGATGATCAATATATTGAATCATCATGGGCTTCATGTTGATGGATATAATTGGATTCGAGACATAAACTGGTGGAGACAACAATTTCATGAAATCAAGTTCGTATGGATATCGAGAGAAGATAACAGAGTTGCTGATGTTTTGGCGAAAAATTTACTACCGATCCTCTTCAAACTTTTGTCTTTCAGTACCAAATAATATTACTCAATTGTTACATCAAGACCATGTAAACTCTATTAACTAATAGAATGTTGAAGTTAAATATATATATGTAATTTTAAAATCTATTAAATTTATCCAAAAATATTTAAAGAAAACCAAATTATTACAAAGTATCTGAACTATCTAAAAGTATCCGAAAATATCCGGATTTTATTATTCAAAATCTCCAAAGTAATTTCGAAATATCCAAGTATTATTTTCGAAACATCATAATTATTAAATATTTTATCCAAAATATCTGATATTTAATCCGAACTACCCAAACTACCTGAAATAAACGAATCATAACCAAATAAAACCGATCTTTTTTGGGTATTTTCTGGTTCCTAATTTTATTATCCCAACCAAATCGGAAAAAATAAAATAGTAAATGGATCCTCTATCCCCTACCCAAACTACCTGATATCTGAAATAACTGAACCGATATGCCCAGCCCTAGCAATGACGTTTCAAATTTATGGACAACACTGCACGTTTGAAAGTCATGCAAAATTTGAGTTCATGAACCTAAAAAGAAGACACCGTCTTTGTACATTCATGTATAGGTTAGTTAAGGTAATCGCACAATCCATTATTATGACTTCCAAATCATTTTATTCAAACTGCTCTCTACCTCTAATTATCAAAATCCTAATTAATCGTTTAGTTATAATTAACAGGGGTTGTCTAACTCATGCTCCTCACGTTTCCACCTTCAAATCCATTGCTTTCCCACAATTTTCTCACCCAAATTCAGTGTGACAATTTAGTATTCCCTTTTATGGTTTTGTCGATCATTTAGCTAATAAGCTTCTTGCTAAATCATTTTGATTCCCTCTTTCTCCTTTTTTTTCTCTCTGACTCGTCGATCACAAGAGAGGCCTTCTCAGGCCTTTTTCACCCTCTCTTTTCCATTCTTCTTCTTATTCTTCTCCTTAGTTCTTTCGTATGATAAAAAAAAAGATCAGTAATGGTTCGTGCATCAGAACAAGAGCAGGAAAGCTACAGGAGCAAGCTCTTCAATTTCAAATGGAGGAACAACGACAACAATGCAGGGAAACAATCCAACAGCCCCGTCTCTAAACCCGGTTTAGATGAGGCTGCTGCCGGATCTCAGGAGGTTGAACCGTTGACCATTATCCATCCTAACAAGAGCCCGTTAGTCTCAAGGCCTTCTGCGGATGATGCAGCCCTCGCTGCAGCACAGGCTAGAGAGAAACAGCTTCTCGCAGGCATCTATCTCTCTATTTTCTCTTTACTATTTTTTGACAATTTGAAACTTCATATGCATATATATCTCATGCTATTTTCTCTACTTGTCTTCAGACATGGAACAGATGAAAGAGCGCTTCTCCAAGCTGCTTCTGGGAGAGGACAATTCCGGTGGAGGCAAAGGTGTTTGCTCTGCTCTCGCTCTCTCAAACGCAATCACAAACCTTGCAGCTTCCGTGTTTGGAGAGCAACGGCGTTTGGAGCCAATGCCTGCAGATAGGAGAGCAAGATGGAGAAGAGAGATTGATTGGCTTCTCTCTGTGACCGACTACGTCGTTGAGTTTGCTCCGTCTCAGCAAAAGAACAAAGATGGGACCACTATGGAGGTTAGTTAGTACTACTCCCTTGTGCATATGACTTGGTAAACAATCCATATGATTTATTGGTCTTACATTAACAGATAATGACCACACGCCAACGTAATGACCTCCACATGAATATCCCCGCCTTGAGGAAACTCGACGCCATGCTCATTGTAAGTTTTTTTTGTCCCAAACCACATGATATAATTTCTTAGAGCAAATTAGTGTTCAAATCTAATATATTAAACTGTTATAGAATATAAATGTTTTCCATAAAGTTTAGAACCTCACAATTACATATACATATATAATATATACATATACACAAATATAATTTTAGATACTTTGAGGTAGATACCCTTAACGGGGGTGCTCTTATAAGCTGAAAATTTTTCATTACAATTTTTAGCATAACAATCGAGTTTTGTTGTTTTTGCTTTTTTCTGCTTAGGATTGTCTGGATAATTTCAAGGACCAAAGTGAGTTCGGCTATGTCTCAAAAGACTCACCTGACTCAGACAACACTAAGGGACATGACGAAAAATGGTGGATTCCCAAAGTAAAAGTACCTCCAGATGGTTTATCAGAAGCTTCTAGAAGGTTTTTGCAGTACCAAAAAGATTGTGTAAACCAGGTACTCAAGGCAGCCATGGCCATAAACGCACAGGTTTTGTTTGAGATGGAGATCCCAGAGAGCTACATCGACTCTCTCCCCAAGGTAAACACACAATGGCTAGACGGTATTTATGCGCATCTAGAGGCCTAGCTACTAGGCGAATTATTCGAAAGAATAGACAGGGCCTAGACGTTAGCAAATTATTATCTATTGTATATATATTTTACATTTACATAAGAAATTTTAGTTTTTAAATTTAATTATAAAATTATTTTGATAAATTATATGTACAAAAAAAAATTGGACAAATCTGTAGATATGTAACAACATAATTGCTTAACTAAACAGATTTAGATCCATTCAAACCAATTGAAACTAACTTAAAGCGAATTAAATCGATTCGAGTTGTATAAACAGTCCAAACCGATTTTTAGAACCATGCACACACTACCAATAGCTTGCTGATTTGAGTGTTGATGGAATTAACACTTGTTTGTTTATGTGTAGAATGGGAGGGCGAGTCTCGGGGATCAGATGTACAAAAATATAACGGTGGAGTTTTTCGACCCGGACCAGTTCCTGAACAGCATGGACATGTCATCGGAGCACAAGATCTTAGACCTGAAAAACAAAATCGAGGCATCAATCATCATATGGAAACGCAAAATGGTACAAAAGGATAACAAACCATCGGCCCCATGGGCCTCAGGCGTGAGTCTGGAGAAGCGAGAGGTTTTCGAAGAGCGAGCTGAGACCATTTTGCTCATCCTCAAGCATAGATACCCTGGGATTTCTCAGTCTTCCCTCGACATCAGCAAAATCCAATTCAGCAAGGTTAACTAACTCTATTTTTGCATCACGATCCATTCGGTTTCTTACATGACTTTCACCAACAGGACGTGGGGCAATCGGTGCTGGAGAGCTACTCAAGAATATTGGAGAGCTTGGCGTACACGGTACTGTCGAGAATCAATGACGTTCTAGATGCAGATCGAGCGGTGAGCAAGAGGAGCACGCCGATGGAGCCAGAGGAAGAGACACTGGTGGGAAGCATGACGTTATCAGATTTCATGGGTTGGGACTTCGATCAGGGGAACGAAGACTTGGATTCGAAGAAAGATACGTCTTCGGATGATAAGTTGGTGAAGGAGAAGCTAAATGTCGTCACCACCAAGAAGACGTCATACCTCGAAACCCTAGGTGGGGTCAATAGCCCTACGGCTCGGCATTGATTTTTCATAGTGGAAAACAAACAAATTAGGACACAAAAAGGAGCCAAGAGAGAAAGATTATTACTTGTTAGGATTCGAAACTAAGAAGATGGGTTTTGTAATTTGTTTCCAATTCTTTTTTATCAAAAGCGGGCTTAGTATTAGGCTCATTTTATTGTAAACCCCAATTACAAAGCTTACAACCATATCAAATATATATATATATATCTCCTTGTACAATCATTTGTAATGAAAAATTTAAACTGTCTTGAGAGCTGGTTGTGTTAGAGAATTTGAAATTGTTTTGAGGCAACTGCCCCTACTTACTATTTATATATCTGCTTCTGATTGTGCTTATGGTTTGTCTGAAGATTCATATGTTACAGAGTTCTCTCAGTTTTCTCTTTCCTGTCGAGTATGATGCTCTTAATGCTTGCAACATAAATATTTGGATAATAGTATGGTTGCAGAAAGACGGTTGTTTTTGTACAAAAAACTTGATGCACTGCTATACATTATCATATACTTTATATAGGTAAACAACATCTCCATAATAAAAGTGACACATGATGTGAGTTATTGTATCATCAACAATCTTCGATTTGTAGGCTTCTCTTAATGTTGTGGAGCGTGACAGAGACGAGGTTTGTAACGGATTCCACAGACTCCATATTCAGCTTTGCTGCAGGAGATTGGTTGACGAGCGTTTGGAGGGCCAGTGTGAGCAGAGACCCTCCTTGTGTGTTTTTGTCCTCTTGTGCGGACGAGATGACCAGTTGTCGTGATTCTACTCCATCAGGTATGATTGAGAATCCACAAGGGAGGATTTGGATGTTGCTTGGATCATGTCCGGCAATCACGAGCTGTGTCGTGTTGATATCTACAGGAGCGTATACAACCACCGACTCATATGAGTTTGTGCAGCTGTCCTGCAGCACCCATGTGCTCTTTTCTCTCGATTTCACTGTCTGGAATTTTTGGGGAGACAATTATAAAAAAAAATTGATTTAAGATTTACACCAAAAAAAATAATTAAAAATTTAGAATATATGGAAGTCGAGCAGAAAAACTGAAATGACAAAACAAACATACCTGGATAGACACTGAGTTGCCCCTGTCTTGTCCCTTGGATAAGCTTACAATAGACTGAACATGAGCTCCGTTTGACAAAGCATCCCACTGTTGATATAGATATATATATATGAGTGGAATTAATCAAAACGGTTGTACATGGTTGATTGTATGTAAGTGTATGTGTGGGTTTTAGAAAGGTACCTCATGGCGACGAGTTTCATCTCTAAAGAAATCAAAGAGAAGAGTAGGAGAAACAGGTAACCAGAGGGAGGAAGAAGCGCAAACTATGACTCCGGTAGGCTCGCCAGGATCATGGAGGTTTTTTCTGGATGAAACCCTCATGTCTTGTCCAGTTTTGGTGGTGATCTTGTTCCACTGATGGTAGCTAGAAGCAGCAATGGCGCGGTAGAAGCTTTGTGTCATCCTCTGCGCCATCTTGAGTACGCTCTTTCTCCCGGCCAGCGTTGTAACTCCTGAGATGATAATAATTTGGGTTAATTAATCTGGGAGGAATGCAAAAAAAAAAAATTAAAAAATAGAGAGAGTAAATGGACTGACCGAGAGAGTCCTTGGTGGGGACGTTGGTAGCCATGAAGAAGACAAGTCGTTCGCAGTGGAGCTGAAGGGTGGCAACCCAATGACGAGCACCAAAGGCCAAACCGGTGTTGACAAAGGAGCGGAAGAGAGGCTGAACCGTGGAAGCAGACAAGTCAAGGTGCTCCACCCAGGTGACCTTGGAATGGCCGTTGGAGGTGTCCTCTATAATGCACCCTGAAGGGCGCTTCCGACATCTCAGCAGTGAACCCTCCTTCTCTGTACTGTTGTTGTCCTCCTCCACAGAAACAGATACATCCACGATGACCCATTTCTCGGGACTCAGCTGCCGGCAACTTCTCACAAAGTAGACTTCTCTTGTGGGGACAACTGGAGTGAGCAGCTGCATCTCCCCAAACATCTGCCAATGTTAACAATATCAATATTGACAATATAATATAATATGACCATGCATGTATTAGCTCAGTTGTATTCATTAGTTATCACTAAAGGTTATTAGTACTCACCAACTGAATGGCACCGTCGATCCTTGAAGGCCCTTCACCCTGTCGTATTACATCAACCGTCACCGCCTTTGAGATCAAACATGCAAACATCTCTTTCCATTGCTCCTGCACAGATACACACATCAATATTTTTCGTTTCTACATAATGATGTGTGTATAGGATTAGTATATATTCTAAATGAAATAAGAAAAAAAAAAGTACCACGTCCATGAAACTTTGGGCAAGTTTATGTGCGTCCATAAACACGATCCCCACATCTCGAGATGCTTCAATGGTTTTCCTCCCATGAAATGAAGAGGCCTGAGCTTGAGGAAACTCCTTGAGATACTCATCGTAGTTGAGAATCTCACGGCCAGTCTCAAGGCTTCGGAGCCATAGAGGTTCGCCGGATGTGGCCATCTTTAGAACTTCGAGGGTGGCTCGGTTGGCAATCTCCACAATGCGGGACTTCTCGAGGGCAAAGACCCCCGTGTAGAGTTCTAGGGAGCCAACACGCCGATGTTGATCATCGGAGCATGAGGCCTGAAGGGGATAGGGAGTCCGTCCGAGAGCCGCACGAAGCTTGTCGAGCTCGGCTTTTAGTTTGGTGTTTTCAAGGTGGAGATCATCGGGGCTTCCTCCTCCTCCTCCTCCGCAGTTGGGGCACGAGGAGGAATTAGCCTTGGAAAATGACTCTCTCATCGTTTTGTTTTCCTCTCTCAGCTTCTCTAACTCCGCTTTCAACAATGAGTTTTCATGCCGTTCTTGAATAGCCTGTATTCATGTTTTATTTTAATTATTAACTATATTTGTTTTCTATCTTTTAAAATCCATATCATCACGAGTAGTAACTACCTAGACGATACACATATATACCTTGATCTGGGTGCGGCGGTTTTGGAACCAGAACTTGACCTGGCGAGGGGCAAGACCTAATTGCTTGCTCAGCTGCTGTCTTTGCTTCTCGTCCGGATGAGGTGTTTCTTTGAACAGCCTGCATGCAACCTCATCAAATTCACATTCCGACCTTTCCAAATTTCCATCATTGTTCAGATATAAAACTACCCATTACATTTATTTTTTGTATTATAAAACATGAAACTCTTAGATATGCTTGCAAATGAACCCTAACTACCTATACATGTAGCGCTCTCGATCGGCTATAATTATGATCGAATGAAACAGTTTAACATATGTCCAACCAGAAACCAAATCATGTACGGAATAAGAGAGATAGAAAAATAAAGTGTAACTAAACCAAATCATCGTAACTAAACATCGGCAATATATTTTTCCATTACATGAAATATGCCCTCTCTATATAGGGCATGATGATCGATGACTAATAGTACTCATTAACGTATATATGTATGTGGAGACGTGGTGATGTACATTAAATAAACATATATATTTGGGGAAAAGTTGAGATGATTGTTTTTTTTTCATCAAGTTGAGATAATTTATAATCATCATATTCAAATATGAAATATATATATATATATATATATATATATACATATATAGAGTGTGTTAACATGAGCAAGTACGCACAGAGAGGCAAGACCAATGTAATGAATATGTTTCTTGCTATGAAACCCTAATATCAAATAATGGGAATACCTGAATTGTCATATTCATGTATGAATTAATTGTATGAAGAAAAGGTTACTGGTCAAGGGAAGAAAGAACATACGCTTCCATGTGTCTAATCTGATCGGTGGTGTGGCGATGATACTTCTTCCTCTTCCTCTTGTTTCCCTTGTTTCCTGCACCATCCTCTTCCTCTTGATCCTCCTCACCCTCCAAATTGTCCTCTGATCTGGATCTCGTGGGTCCCGAGTTCTCGCTGCTCATCTCCACCGTCCGATCCTCATCGTCAGCTACTCTTCTGCCCAGAAAGTCCTCCTCAGGGTTCGTGCTGCCGGAGGATGCATTCCGAAATATCCCAGCCTTTTATACATATAAATCACCATTAAAATGTAAATTTATACAATAATATATATAACAGTATATGGATTTGTGGGAGTAGAAGTTAAAGATGGTATACGTACGAGAGAGAGGGAGAGGGCTGGAGAGGAGAAGAAGTCTTTGGTGGGTTGTTTCGATGACATCTCGACGGCCATTGACATACGCTCCGAAATCTTAATTTGCTTTATCTTCCCTCTCCTCCTTCCTTCTATTTATATTAATCTCTATATTTATTGTTTCTATTTATTATTTTATACCAAAATGTACTCTTATATTACATATACAGATAAGGCTATATATATTCCAATTATGTAAACGGTCGTTTTTCAGATATTTCTCTATTGCTTGACTTTTAGGTGCTTCATTTAATTATAATTTAACCCTTTCTTTCTAGTTATATACATATGCATATATATACTCACCATTTAGTTTACAATTATCACACTTGATTACTTTAAAACATGGCCAGCTTATACATCACTGCAGCCATTGATGTAGATTATTTTCAAAAAATAAATATTAGACATGTTCGTATGAGAAATTCGGTTGTGGATTTGGAAAATATCCGTTCCTATATAGATTTAATTTTGTTAACAAAATGTTCGAATTATTTCTGCACCGCACAAACGATTGAAAATTAGGTATTTGAACATAAGTTTGCCATTACTCATGAAGTTAATCGGTTTAAACTACATAATTAAGTTCATATAAATTACTGTAGACAGGGAGTAGGAATGAGAATAAGGGGTTGCATGATTTAAGGGTATACAAACAAAGACGAACTTCTCTGTCTCTTCTTTAATTGAATTGAATTACATGTGTAGAGAGTAGAGAGAGAAAAGACATATGCATATGTCAGGTCATTGTTTTAAAATAAAATAATAATAATAGCTAGGTAGAGAGAGAGAGAGAGAGAGAGAGAGAGAGTTGACTGTTAGATACTGGGATAGACTCAACTAACTTTAAGCACCTAATTTTCCAACCGCATTTTCTGCTTTCTTCTTTCCTCCTTAATTACCATCATTACTCCTAATATTATGACTTCTATTTCTTTATTAGACATATTGTAATAGTTATAGGATTTATAATATGTACTATCTATTAATATGACATCTTCTTTCAAACATCCAAGTAACTTGCGTATACAGAATGCAACATTACATCTCTATATTTGTTCTAAAAACGTATCAATATATAAACTTGGTTGCAACTATAAAGCAAGTAATTGCGTGAGCATAGGAAAATGAAAAAACATTGGTAGAGAGAACAGGATAATAGTATCAGAGTACTTACATGGAAACCTTAATTAAATGCCTTGTGCTGTGTAACTTAATTATAATAATGCTAATAAATATTCCTGAATCCCAAACTTACATGCTTGTAGAGTCAAGCAGTGTATAGTACTCCGTAATAAACAATAGTACTAGTAATTAGGAGTAGCTAATAATTAATTGTGAAGGCCGGAGAAGAGTTGTTGAAAGCTAAAAGAATAATAGATGACGTGAGCAGGGACATACAATTTGCAAGGGAAAGATAACTTGGGGTTATTTTGGATGGTCAACGAGAGGGAGAGAGGGCATTGACGGATCGTTACTCATTAATTTCAGTGACCTTAAAAGGAAATGAATGCTCTTAATGGGTTTGCCTCCAACCCCTTTCCATTTCCTTCAGCCTCTCTTTATTCCTTAATCACCATGCACCTAGACCTACATATGATACTCTACATCATCATCTTTCATTCTCTCTCTCTATATATATAATATATACTCATTCCGTTCCCAAAATTAAGATGTTTTAGATTTTTTACTTGTTCCACAAATATAGATTTTCCATATGTTTAAGGTACTTTTTATACTTTTAAGAAACATTAAATGAAAAAAATTTGAATTGATTAAATTTCACTTGTGAAAAGTTATTGAAAAATGTATAATAAAGTAAAAGAAAATTTAAATTATAAACATTTATTGAATTATTAATAAGCGTGATCATTTTAGAAAATCATACTTTCGGATAAGTATATATGTACAACACCTAAGTACATGCATGTGATTTACTTGACATGTTAATTTGATTATCTTATTATATAAAACGGAAAGATTTGTACAGTTTAAACATTAATATATAGGGGATATGCGACATCCATGACATATCGCACAGGTTGTTACTTGCGTATATATATGTTATTGTAACCATCGTTCAAACAAAGTAGAGTACGTACGTAAATGAAACCCCTATACGTACGTTAATAGAGGAAGGTGTAGGGAAGGAAACTGTTTAAGGTGTTAATTATTAATTACATTAATTTATATATACGTATAGAGAGAGAATGTGTAGTGGCAATTAAGATGGAGAAGCAATTATCAAAAGCTTTCATCAGATTAATTTATATTTTCTTCCTCTACTATTCTCTTTGTTAGTCGTACGGCCGATTGAATTGTTAGTTAGGAAAGGTAGATAGATAGCAAATGTATAATAGAGGGAAGCAACCATAACATTTACGTTTACCACATTCTCTTTAATTAATTAATGCCTAACCTATCTATATCTGTATCCTTTCTGTATTACTTTCAATTACTACTTAGGATTTTGGGTAAAAGTTTCCCTTTCCACGATAAATCTCTTACACATGTTGGCAAACTCCAAAGGCAGTCCGTTTTTTTTTTGGGGGTTTTCTTTATTCAGGGCGAAAGAAATCAACGAACTTTGGAAGTGTGCGTAGGGCCTACCGAACCAATTAATACAAACATCTAGCTTGGTTCATGCAACTGGCTATATTTTTTCTGGTTTTAACAACTGACCATCCTTTTTATTTACATCCTTACAAATTATTACAATCCATAAAGAGAATTGACCCGCCAAAATATGTTCTCACACTAAAGCAAACGTGTTATGCAAATGTGACACTGAGTGTTCAAACGTGTGAGGAGAGAATGGTGTCATAGGAGATTGTGCCAGCTGATAAAGACTGTGAAGACGACCTGCTAACTTTATTTATTAGTACAATGCATACGATTCACTTTTATACAAGATAATTCATAAATACATATATGTCAAACGTTCCTACTATTCTTGCTACTTCCAACCACAAAACGAAAGATGGATAGTTAGTTGCGGACAATCAGATGAAACTAATTTAAGACACGATATTGTGACAGAGCTAGCTAACCAGCCACTAGCCAATGACTACGTACGTACCATATATATTGAGATACACCATAAATTAGATCTCGCACATTTTGCCGTAGGAATCTTACATAGAAAAAGAAGAAAAGACACACACAACTGACAGTAAATATATAAAAAAAGCAGATCATTATATTTAGGGAAAATTCTCAAAAATATGTGAAGTAATTTTTATTTGCATAGTACATATTGGTGGAGATTCTTTCTTCTTTTACTGTGATGATATCGCAAATTCCCGCGGGGATAAGACATTTGATATCAACAAGATACTCGTTCAAAAATCACTAAAGAAGAAGAAGAGAAACCGACCAAACTAAACCTTACACTCTTGGACCCAACATATCGGATTTGGGTGAACAATGATTGACTGGTAGCTAAAAACCCTAGTTTCTCTATTTTCATCGGACAACTAACGTGTTCTATGGACAATATTCCCTTTTAAAATAAATAAAATTAAATATTTTGAGGGTAAAATAAAGTTTTTCTAAATAATAATATATAATTTAACAATGTATGAAACTTTTTGAGAATTTAAGTATAAATCAAATAAAAACTATGCCATATATATTTTCCATACATATATCAAATATCAACAACATAATTCAAATTTAAATCCTAAAATAATTTTGCTTACACACGTGGCTAAGTGTATCCAGTTGCCCCCTATCTCTATAATATTATTTGAGAATTCACTTTCATACATGGCGCACTCACGTTAACTCTCACGATGATTGATTACATATATATCTTTAATGAATTAAAATATTATAGATGATTGATATTAATAATCTATTTCCTTTTTCATAATAATATTTTAGTTCACTTTTTAATTTAATTTTCCTTTTTGAAAACTCACATAAATAAAAAAGTAAATATTTTATAAAATATAAACATATAAATTTTTATATATAAGCGAACTTTAATTATTTTTTCTAAATTTTCCTAAAACAATATAAATAAAAAGGAAAATATATAAACTTTTAATATATATATATATATATATATAACGTAGCTTCACGAAAAATTGTTATAATATAAAATCTTTTAAAAATCTTCTTCTAAAAGATAATAATATTTTTACTTTGAATATATTAACTTTAATATATTTATTGTTATTTCTTTTTCATAATAATATTTTAGATAAATTTTAATTTAATTTTCATTTTACAAAACACATAAAAATCCTCCTTCCCCACGGGAAAACGTTTGCAGATGCGATCATGAATCGAACCATATATAAAAGTAAATATCTATAAAATATAAACATAAAAAAATTTATATATACAGAAATTTTAATTATTTTTTTTTAAATTTTCTCAAAAGACCACAAATAAAAAGGGAAAATATATAAACTTTTACTGTATATGTATATAACCTAGCTTCACAAGAAAACTGAAAATGTAAATTCTTATAGAAATCTTCTTCTAAAAAATAATATATTTTTTAATTTGAATATAATAAATTTAATACATTGTATTGTTATTTTCCTTTTTATTAAAACCTTAATACGTTTATAACTTAAATTTCCTTTTTTTAAATCACATAAATAATAAAAAGGTAGATATATATATATAATAGAAATTATATAGATTCTTTTATATAAACGAATTTTTTATTCTTTGTATTTATTAAAAACATAAGCAAAAAAGAAATATATATAAACTTTTAAGATATACTTTACAGAATAAATTGAAAAATAAAATAACATAGATATCCTTATTCAAAAATAATAATTTTATTATAATTTTTTTTATCAAATGATTAAAAGGTAATGTTAAACAACATAAACTGATTATATAATATCATTTTTTCAAAAAAAAAACAAACAATAAGATTTTGTGACTCTTACCAAATACATATTTAAAAATGTGACGCTAATAAACAAGATAAAATAATATTTTTTGATGAATATTAGTTTGACTAAATTATTATAATTTTTAGTAACAAAAATTTATCATATAATATTCCTTTTATAATTACCAACTGAAAACTGAATAAACAATTCAAACAATGTTAGAATGAACATTAAACTTATTAATATTTCTTGATTTGAAATGAATATAAGCAAATTGATGGGGAGAAAACTTATGAGTTTTTGGTGTAGCTATCTTATGAATTTCTCAACACTTCAATCTTTTAATTTTATCAAAAACAACATATATCTAATTATACACAATATTACAAAATATATTATTCAATCTAAGCAAAATCTAACTAACAAGGTTATTCTTATTTTAGTCTAATTGTAAAAAATCTTTTGATTTTTTTTTTAAATAGAACCCAATACCAAACTATGAAGAATCAAATCAACCAATTGTTATGATTTAATTATTTTATGTATTCAGAAATGTGCATGAATTTTTAAAACATTAAATGTTATGTATATTAATGCAACTTTGATTTAATATATTTTTTCCTATTTTTCTGAAACAACATATATCAGATATACAAAATTTTATAAAATATATGCGCAATTATAAGACGATGAACTGAAATTTTATCAAAAAAGAAAGGATGAACTGAAACTCAACTTTAACATAATTAAGAAAATAAACAAAAATCATTGCTCAATTTAAAAAGAATAAAAGTAACTCAATATATCAAAATAAATATTTGAATAAAAATCACATGCCTAATTAAGATGGTAACATAATGATACTTAATACTATTTATCATACATATTGCAAAAATAACCTCTGCGTTGACCAGACGACATATATTTTAGTCGTCTGGACTACTTAGATTGAAGTCGTCCGCTTCGATCTTTAATAAACTTTCGTTTTCTTTGTTCTAAGTTTGCTAATGTGTTTTATTTTGACTTTTTCAGATGATGCGTCAGTTACATGCAGTGTATGGAGAATGGTTGTTGAAAGATGGATGTTGGAATTTTGTGGTTGATCATTTCAAAGGAGCGAGAATGTTATTTTTGAATGAAGGTTCGACACATGCTGATCTTGTTGCAATGGCTCAAGAAGATTATAACCTGGACATGAACACAGAGTCTGTGGAGCTAACCTACTCATTACAACAGATGGCTCCAGACCTTCCTCCTATTCATGTTACAAGTGATAGACAAGTTCGGAACTTGCTCGAGATAACTAAAACGCATGAAGTACGTCTTTGTGTATCAAGCTTTAGCAAGATGAGAACGGTTTCAGAGGAAAGGGATGAAGCTGAGGAGGGGGATGAAGCTGAGGAGGGGGATGAAGCTGATGTGAGCAATGAAGATGAAGAGGGGGATGAAGCTGAGGAGGGGGATGAAGG
>NC_027753.1:24155760-24172170 GCF_000695525.1 Brassica oleracea var. oleracea | reverse complement strand
CAGACGACTTCCAGACGACTTCCAGACGACTTCCAGACGACTTCCAGACGACTTCCAGACGACTTCCAGACGACTTCCAGACGACTTCCAGACGACTTCCAGACGACTTCCAGACGACTTCCAGACGACTTCCAGACGACTTCCAGACGACTTCCAGACGACTTCCAGACGACTTCCAGACGACTTCCAGACGACTTCCAGACGACTTCCAGACGACTTCCAGACGACTTCCAGACGACTTCCAGACGACTTCCAGACGACTTCCAGACGACTTCCAGACGACTTCCAGACGACTTCCAGACGACTTCCAGACGACTTCCAGACGACTTCCAGACGACTAACAAGCAAGTCGTCCCAGAAGCCTTCAAGACGACTAACAAGCAAGTCGTCCCAGAAGCCTTCCAGACGACTAACAAGTAAGTCGTCCAGAGAGTAAGACATCGTAGAAGACTTCCTGGAAGTCGTCCAAGTAGTCTTCTCACTTCCTGGAAGTCGTCTGAGTAATCAATACTAAAATATTTAGGGTTTTCCGGCGGCTAAACGCCTTAATACATGAGAAATAACATACCGGCGGCGGAGTTTGGCAAACGAGATTTCAGATCTGAAAAAAAGGAAGCGGACGGTCAGTTTAAACTACGAAAATACTCTACGGCATGAAGGAGAAACGAGATTCGTCGTAATCGGAGAGATTACCGGCGAAGATAACGGCGGAACACGGCCACGGTAGGGTTTTCGTCTTATCACCTTCGAAATCGCCGTTGGAGAGAATCGGCGCTATGGTTTCGTAAAGTTGTGAAATAATGAAAAAAATAGCTTTTATATGTCCGGTAAATGATCCGGTTAGGTTAAAACGTACATTGGTAAATTAACGGTTCGGTACGATGTGGACGACTGAATATTACGTCGTCCGTGTAAATTATTCAACAGACAACTGAAATATAAGTCGTCCACACCCTAAACATAACCCCTAAACTTAATTATCTAATTAAACACTTCATAAAATCAAGTCAAACTTGAAAAATGTTTACTATACACCGAAATAAACACATATAGGTGAAAACTAATATTGGAAAAAAACATTTTAGTTTTCCAAGATCTAACCCTAACAATACATACAATACTACAACATATGTTTGCCAAACTCCTAAACCAAAGAATATCATGATTCAATACTTCCACTCATCTATCTTCAAAACAAATCAATTTTATCAGATCTTAATTTATATCACTTAAAACTGTTTATAATCACCTGATTTTTATTTTTCACGCATCAAAATATTTTTTTACAAGATTTATAAATTATTTTTAAAATAAACTGGTACCAGACGAATTAAACTTTAGTCGTCCAGAAGACTTAAACTTCAGTCGTCCAGACGACTTCCAACATCTCAGACGACTTACTGGGGCTATATTCGTAAAAATTGCTTCTGTTTTTTTGTTTACTCACAAGGGGCTGAGTTGTAATTTCACTAGGCTTTTAGGTTAGTTCTGCATTTGATTCAAGTTTGGGGTTAAAATCAAGTTGTGGGTTAGTTTTGGTAAAAACTCCTACATATAAATTACAAAATAACCTAATACTTATAAACAAACAAAAGAATATATTTAATAATTCTTATAATTTAATTATTTCACAAATGTTTATGCACATACACATGATAAACACCAAAGTATTATTTCACATATATTTTTACTGTGAATATATTAACTTTAATCCAAGATTAAAAGCCAACTAGAGCGAAAAGAAAGAAAGCTGTAAATGATAAACACCAACGCTCCAATCGCGCATCTTGGATGAAGAACTTGAAAGTTGAAACCTTCCATAATGAATAAGTATAGCAATTTAACCAAAGAAACCTAATTAGCTTCAAACCGGCAAACATCGTTCTTACTTTGATCACCATGTATATTATTTCAAGTTAGTTTGGAAATGTCTCCCTAAGTGAGGACTTTGTCTCCGGAGAACTTGTTTATGTCGGCTTAGATTCTAAAATAAGGTAGTGACGAAATGTATGGGTCTAAATGCTTCGACAACACCGCGTCTGCCCTTACTGGCGAAGCCTTAGCGATTCGTCTGGCCTTTTCACACGCCCTTTCACTGGGCTACACCAGAGTCTGTGTTTTTTCAGACTGTCAAGTGCTCGTGAGAGCAATCTGTTCGAAGTCATCACCGGTCGAACTCTACGGATTAGTCTGCGACATCGAACTTCTATCCTCCTTGTTTGATTATTGCACTTTGTCTTTTATTTCTCGTTCCCTAAACTTGGAAGCTGATCTACTTGCTAAATCAGCCTTTTGTAATGCTGCACTCACCACATGATTTCTTTCATGGTTTGATTTAATATAAGTTGTTTGTGTTCAAAAAAAAAAAAAGATTCCGGAGAAATCCTTTATTTCCTCCGTTTTTGTTATCCGATCAATGTTTCTCTCTGTTGTAAAATACTTTGATCAATATAATCTTCCTCGGTGAAAAAGAAGATCTGCCACTGAGTGTATCAACCCATTCACTGGCACCACTACAAACGATAACCATAACATGTATATATATACATAATGTTTGGTTTAGTGTCTCAACTCTCAACCCATCCACTACTAGTCTACAAATGATCATGGTAACCATAACACGTATATATGTTGTATAAATTGTTATAACTCATAACTATTATTAACCGTCCGTTTATACACGAGCTTAACTCTGTGATTGTCTTTGCGTGCGCGTATACATGCTATATATAATTAATCTTCTTTTCAGGAATTCAAGTAGAAATACAAAATGAAAATGCAACCGTAAATATATACGACCGTGTCCTAAAATAAGGTAGTGACGAAATGTATGTATTTATCAAAACATACCAACAAAGAAGTTAAATAACAGCTAGAGACAAGCATCAGATTATGATCCCCTTTTTCCAGTGTGGGAGAAAAAAACTAGCAGTGATTTGTAATGAATATTAAAGCCACCGACAGAGTACGTATACTTGAAGAAAACAAATAATACTGACCGGATTCGTACTGGAAAAGACTAACGAAAAAACATATGGTGAATAGACTGTGGGAAGATGCGGCTAGGCCTGCGGTTATTATCCGAACTGAACCTTCCAAACCGAACCGAACCGAACCAAAAAATTCGGTTTGAAAGTTTGGTAACTTAAAAAATAAGGTTTTTGATTTGGTAATTGGTTAGTTTGACTTTTAATTTTTTTTTACCAAACAATTTCATTCTTAACCAAAATTCTGAATTAAATTAACCAAAATCCAAATTGAAATAACCAAACTTAGCGAAATCTTTAAATTTTATTCAATTTAAATCAAAACTTAACCGGAATTCAAAAAATTCAGTAGAAAATTTTGAAACCGAACTAACCGAAAACTGAACCGAATTCTTATCACTTCGCCGAGATTTCGACCGGTCCGAACTAACGGAAAAGCCTGAACCTGCATGCCTAGATGTGGCTATATATAGCCTAGTTCGATAAAAAAAAAAAGAGAGGAAGAGCTAAGCAATTTATCCAGAAAGAGTCGCTGGAAACACTCGAAACGAATATCATGCTTGTGAGCCTTGGTGGACCGATTTGTTTGCTGCCCAAATTAGTGGGCTCGGATAGGCCCGTCGTACTTTAGAAGCTCGATCTTTCTGGTTTACCCATTAGTGTTAATTGGGTTTTAATTGGCGTATTCTATCAAGAAACAAAACAATTCGTCAAGTAAATGATATAAAAAAGCCTAGAACGACGCCGTTTATGACACCCGCTGGTGGGGGCACCAGAGGAGGAGAAAACAAAAAAAAAACTTGGATTTGGATCTAAAAATTCGATCACGACGCATCTCCTAAGCTCGCTCTTTCTGATTGATCCCAATAGCCAGGTAGGCAATATTAATAAGGAGATGCTCACCTCGATTGAATCTCTCTCTCTCTCTCTACAATGATTTGATTCGTATTGATACACGTCTCTGAATTTCGTAATTTTAAGCACAGGCGCTTGAGATGGATCTGATCCGGTGGTGATTTGTGAGATTCACGTCGAACAAGTTTCAGATTCGTGGAGATGGCTTGGTTCAGTGACAAAATATCTCTGGGAGGATTCCCGGATCTCACTGGGGCAGTTAATAAATTCCAGGAGAGCGTTAAGAACATCGAGAAGAATTTCGACAACGCCCTTGGCTTTGATGACAAGCCCGAATCTGCCGGTGAAGGTACCTTTTGATCGATCTTCTGTTGCAAATAATGATACCATTTTTGGATTGTGTTGAGAGAGAATTTGCGCATTGTATTTTTTTGGATTTTAGTTTCTGATTAGCTTAGTCCTGTGCTCACAACATGAATCTATTTTTTCTTTGTTTTCTTTTTAATGTAGCTTCAAGTATGTGGCCACCTGTAATGTCCTTCATGGGTAACACCTCTGATGAGAAACTTGATACATTGGAAGACTCTGAGAAATCAGAAAATCCACCTCAAATCGAAAGCAATGAAGAAGAAGGATCTGGTGAGGTAGTCACTGAACTAGCAGTATCCGTTGAAGCAAATAAAGAAACAAATGTGACAACAGAAGCTGACCAAGCTGAGGTAACAGAGACTGTTGTTTTAGATCCCAAAGATGGTGAACCTGAATCTCAGATGGCTCTAGAAGATTCTCAAGGAAACTCGGTTCAACAGCCTGGTGACACGAGTAGTTTAGAACCTGATGAGAAGCCGGAATTGGCAGCTGTTTCACAAGAGTCACAGCTAGAGCCACCCAAGTCCGAAGATACTGAATCAGAGGCAGAGGAGCCTATGCCTGAGGAGGATGCTGGAACAAATGATGTTTCTGTAGGAAACAGTGATGCTGTTTTCTCTCCTGTGGTTGCTGATACGGATGAGACAAAAAATGAGCAGGAAAGCCAGAGTGAAAATCTGGAGAAGAGAACATCGTCTGTAAATGTTGAAGTTTCACCTGATACAGATAATCTTAACAGGGTAGAGCCCTCTGATGCTCAACTGTCTTTAAGTACTGAGTCGGCTGGTTCTGCTAACGAGTCTTCTGTGCTGAAGAGATCTCCTTCAGATGAAATTTCAGAGAGAGTTGTAGATTTTGTTTCTCGTGAACTGGATTCAAGACTTGATGGTAGTGAATTAATTGACAGCCAGCGTTCGAGCTCTGCAACAAATGCTTCAGACTCTGTTGACGTTGTTATGGAATTAGAGAAGACAAAAAAGGAAATGAAAATGTTGGAAAATGCACTGCAAGGTGCTGCAAGGCAAGCTCAGGTACAATCTTAAGGTTTCCATTACAGGGTTGTTCTACAGCTATGGTGGTTCTAGACCAATTTTTTATGGTAATTTGTTTTTACAGGCAAAGGCTGATGAGATTGCGAAATTAATGCATGAAAATGAGCAGCTAAAATCTGCCACTGAGGATTTGAAGGTACTAGAGAGTACGCTGAAAGTTCATATTTAATTAGATGAAATGTTGATTATCTGACTCATTCTTCCTACCATCTTTGTTTCCTTTGTGTTGATTTTTAACCTAAATTCTTATACCCTTTGTGCTCTGAAACAGAGGAAATCCAATGAAGCTGAAGTTGAGTCTTTGCGAGAAGAATACCATCAGAGAGTTGCTACTCTTGAGAGGAAGGTATATTTTGCTCTATTGATTCTTCTTTTTCTTTATAAATATACCTTCATAGTTCATATCTTTGTAGGTTTACGCACTCACCAAAGAAAGGGATACACTTAGAAGAGAACATAACAAGAAAAGTGATGCTGCGGCCCTTCTGAAGGAGAAAGATGAAATAATAAATCAAGTTATGGCTGAAGGTAATGAAACCTTTTGGAGTGCTTGGGATCATGGATAGTTATTTCCGTGCTCATTGTTAATTGTTTAATGCATCCCGAGAGCGAACTGTAACTGTTTGAAAAATGAAGGACTTCATTTTTTACTCAGCTTGAGCCTTTGATGTTAATGCCCGTCATTTCAGGCGAAGAGCTTTCGAAGAAACAAGCTGCTCAAGAGGGTCAGATCAGGAAGCTGAGAGCTCAGGTATGTAATGAATGTTTACGCCTTTCACTTTTACTAGTACCTACAATCTTATTGCTTCTTCTCTCACCTGTTTATTTTGTTCGCGTGTTAGATTAGAGAGGTGGAAGAAGAGAAGAAAGGACTGATCACAAAGCTTCAGGTAATTGATGTCGCGAGCGATGCTTTTGTTTTTTTTTCACTATGTCATTAAGGATGAAACATCTTGGAGGGCCTGTCTTGATTTTCCAGAAGCTTTTGTTATAGCATAAATTTATCTTCTTGTAGGCATGATAAATATCTAAAAGAGCAAAACTTTGGTGTCTTGTTTTTTCTGTCATTTGTCAGTCTGAAGAAAATAAGGTAGAGAGTATCAAAAGGGACAAGACAGCTACAGAGAAGCTGCTGCAAGAGACAATAGAAAAACATCAAGCCGAACTTGCTTCTCAGAAAGAGTATTACTCGAATGCATTAGCTGCAGCAAAGGAAGCTCAAGCATTAGCGGAGGAGCGTACCAACAATGAGGCGAGAATAGAGTTAGAGAATCGTCTAAAGGAGGCCGGAGAGCGGGAATCTATGCTAGTACAGGCGCTGGAAGAATTGAGGCAAACCTTGAGCAAAAAGGAGCAACAGGTTTGGTCTATTCGATCATATTTGGGACATTTATTACAGGGATCAAATTCGGTGATATTTGTTATTATTTTGTTGCAGGTAGTGTTTAGGGAAGACATGTTCCGCAGAGAACTTGAAGACCTTCAAAGACGTTATCAGGTAAATCAAGACGTTTTGGGATGAATTAATAGCTCGTTTTGTTTACGCTTTCTAAACTTAATTTTCCTGTAGGCTAGTGAACGAAGGTGTGAGGAATTAATCACCCAAGTTCCTGAGTCTACAAGGCCTCTCCTAAGACAGATTGAGGCAATGCAGGTAGTAGCTGATCCTTCTGGGGTTTTTGGAGAAGGTTTTCCTGAGATTAGAAACTTAAAATAAAATATCTAACATTGCATCCTTCTTATCTGATTGACTATAGGAAACTACTGCCAGAAGAGCAGAAGCTTGGGGTGCTGTAGAGAGAACTTTGAATGCCCGACTGCAGGTATTTTGAACATTACTACTTTACCGCTCATATTCAACTATTTATTGTTATGCTCACTTATCGTTTTGTTCATTTTCTACGAATATTCAGGAAGCAGAAACTAAAGCTGCCACAGCTGAAGAGCGAGAGCGCTCTGTGAATGAACGCCTCTCTCAAACCTTATCAAGGATCAATGTTCTAGAGGCCCAGGTTTTCTATGATCCTTGACAGTGTTCTTCGTCATTGTCACGTCTTTTCTCTAAATTCCAGCTTACCCGTTTCTCCTATCCAGCTTTCATGTCTTAGAGCAGAACAGGGCCAGTTAAGTAAGTCGCTCGAGAAGGAGAGGCAAAGAGCGGCAGAGAATAGACAGGAGTATCTGGCAGCTAAGGAAGAAGCAGATACCTTAGGCGGTCGAGCAAACCAACTTGAAGTGGAAATCATGGAACTGCGGAGAAAACATAAGCAAGAGTTGCAAGAAGTGCTGCTCCACAACGAGCTTATTCAAAAGGTGATACATAGTTTTTCACACACTACTTTGATTAGTTAAAAAAAAACCCGATGAATTTTCTTTACATGGCGAAAAAAATTTCAGGACCTAGAAAGGGAGAAGGCTACCCGTTTGGATCTTGAAAGAACTGCCCGTATCAATCCCTCGACAGCCTCTGAACAGCTTCCCATATCAAGGCAAAATTCTACCTATGAGAATGGTATGATGCATCTCAATATGGTTTAATATTCAGTAATACAGGCCTTGCGCATCTTTGAAATTTTTAACTGTGTCATCAGGAGGCTTGCAAAGAAAGCTCTCAAGCGCAAGCAGCCTTGGCAGCATGGAGGAGAGCTATTTTCTGCAAGCTTCGCTTGATTCGTCAGATAAATCTTCTGAGAAGAGAAGCATGCCGGAAGCAACTATGAGTCCATACTACATGAAGAGCATCACACCGAGTGCTTATGAAGCCACGCTTCGACAGAAAGAGGGTGAACTTGCTTCTTACATGTCCCGCTTGGTAGGTGTAAAAAGTATACAACTTGTTCATTTCTGTGTAGCTCCATTGGTAGGCTTTTGGAAACTGGCGTTGAAATGGGAATTAGGTTCACATCAGTTTGTAATCTCAGACCCCACCTTGGATAGGTTTAAAATAGATGTTGGGGATCATACTGAGAAATTACCGTTCTTTTATAAGCTGGTTTAGAATGATTAGCTTTAGTTGTATAGGCTTGTTCTTAGTATCTATCATCCCCTAATTTAGAATATAACTGTAAAAAATCTAACACATTCTGGTGGAATATTGTCCTGCGACAGGCGTCAATGGAGTCTATCCGAGATTCCTTAGCTGAAGAACTAGTCAAAATGACCGCAGAGGTATGTTTATATAACGCCGAGAGTTTTAGAGTTGTTGTTTTATTAAGGATGTGACGTCTAATATTTTGGTCACTTTGGATGTAGTGTGAGAAATTAAGGGGGGAAGCGGATAGGGTGCCGGGCATAAAAGCAGAGCTGGAAGCACTAAGACAAAGGCATGCGGCTGCTCTGGAACTGATGGGTGAACGAGATGAGGAGGTAAGAGATGTGAAAATAAATTACAGTGGCAGGCGTAGAGTTTTAATGTAATAATAATAATAAAAATGTTGGATTTGGTGGTAGTTGGAGGAACTTCGAGCGGATATAGTGGATTTGAAGGAAATGTACAAGGAGCAAGTGAACATGCTGGTGAACAAGGTAAGTCAAACATACACCAAAGTTTAGTCAAGATGTTTGACAGGGTTTTCATGGTCTCAAGGGTTTGTGCATTTTTTAACAGATCCAATGAGAAAGCAACAAAGTGTTGACAGGCTCAGGCACATGAGTAGGACCATCATCCTTGTTTCCTCCTATTGGCTATACCACCAACCCTAAGGCCATTTCTTTCTTTTTTCTTTCTTTTTTTTTTCTCAGAAAAGGGTTTGTAAAACAAACTATTACTGCTCGAACTAAGATTTTCCATACTGTGTTTATTCGTAATTATATGGAGACAATGTAAAAGTGCCTCGTTCTTTGAGAGAGTTGACTGAAGTCATTAGTGGCTTCGTTAAAGAACCATAGTATCTATCAATTAACAAAAGCCTGACTCGGATGAAGGCCAAAAAACCATGATTCGAAGGAAAATTAATAACTCAAGAGATGTAACAATTAGGAAAAAGATAGGTTTCTGCTTATTGTAGTGTGTGATGATGATAGAAGCGTAAGAGGCGTGGTGATAAATAAAGAAAGGCCCAAGAGGCCTCTGTCCTTTTGCATGGAGCCCCTCAGAAGTTAGTACACTATTGTTGATATTTACTTAGTGGGGGGCATAGGGGAGGTCGGTGGAGGCGAAGCAGGTGATTAAAACACGTCGTATTATCGTCTCTCTCGGGAGAAGAGTGAAGCGCATCTGGGCGGTGGGTGGCCAGCATATGTTATATAAAGTGTTTGCGTAGGAGGAGGGATGATTAAGTTCCAAACTTCAAAAACAAATAAAAAGGAAAGAAAAAACTTATTTCTTCGACTCGACGATTCCTTTTGATCATTTATCGGCTGCCTGCAGGTACTATAATCACCGCTTCTCGCTTTTTATTTTCCTCCTTGATGCTAGATCTTGCCATTGCCTTTTTTTTTTTTCTATTGTAACTTTTTGTTTCTGATCTACATTGCGGATCAATGTTGGGTAAACTTTTTCTGCTGTCAGATCCGACGATCTCACTTTGTCATGTTGTGACGAAATCCTTGATTCTGGAACTTTCCTAGTAGCTAACGTCACGTCACGTGTGCTTTCACTTTTTTCTAATTTCTAATTGATTTGAGTTCATACGGACACTTTAAGTAGCACCGGAAGGTTTAATTGCGCGTGTTTGTAAGTATATGTGTACTGCTGAACTTCAAAATTTTCATGTGCAGCGGGGATGGATTCTGTTAGACGCACGTACACGATGATGCGAGGTCGTCACATTGAGAAACGTGTTCCTTCCAAAGAGTTGCTCTCTGTTCTCGATAAAGCTGAAACTGCAGGTTCCCTTTTTTTAATTACCAATTCAAAATGTTGCCCGGATTGGAAAAGCCCAGAGTCATTAGAAAGAAGAACCCATGTCATCTTCCGACGTGTCAATAGTTTAAACCATAATAATAATAATAATCGAATTTGGTATATGACTCTGATAAAAGCTAGAAACTGATGTCAAAGTAAATAAAAAAACAAGAAAGCGTCCGAGCTATAACCTTTCCTTGCTTGGACTCATGAACTTCTTTTAACTTTTTGCCATTTACCTATGGATCATCTCTGCTCTGTGTTTTGTGCCCTAGACCTACCCATTGTAATTTAGATTTACCAACGCACTACATTTTGGCATCTGTCTGTCGTATATAACTGTGACTGTGAATTTCCAGTGACTGGGACGGGAAAAGATATCGGGAATCCTTCATGGAAGCGATCTCTGCCTCACGTATTCGTTGCATCCCTCACCTCCCTTTTATTCGGCTATCACCTTGGGTGCGTGCGTGCCAATATTAGACTTTGAATTGCCTTCTCTTTGTCCATGTTACTAAAGCATTCATCTTTTACATACCTCAGTGACTCTGTTTCTTTTAATTTATATGTAAATTCGGGAAACTCAAACTCATGCTTTCTTTTTCTGGACGTAGGGTTGTTAATGAAACTCTCGAAAGCATTTCAATTGACCTTGGCTTTAGTGGCAACACCATCGCCGAAGGTATACATAGCTTTATTTTTTCTGTTTCTTTACTCATCGTGTCTATATCCTTCTGTCTGATCTTTTTTTTTTTTTTTTTAATTCTGGTGGATGAAGGTCTTGTTGTTAGTACGTGCTTAGGCGGCGCCTTTATTGGATCTCTGTTCAGTGGTTTGGTCGCGGATGGTGTTGGCCGCCGTAGAGCTTTCCAGTTGAGCGCTTTACCAATGATTATCGGAGCTTCAGTGAGGTTATCCGTTTTTCTTCTGCTTAACCATTTTTTGTTTAGGCTGTTGATTATATGCATGATGAATGTTTTCTCTTACAAGTTGGAACCTACCCTTACAGATTTGAACATGTATGTGTCAACTTATTTGAACATTATGCAATCAGGGTTACAATTTATTATGAGCAATAATTGGTTATTCCTTTTAACATATTTGCCCTCTAGTCCTCGCCTTGGTGGGTTTTCATTTATTGTGTTTTTTAATAACGAGATCTCTGTGCTTACAAATGTATTGGTTGCAGTGCAACAACTGAGAGTCTTGAGGGCATGCTCCTGGGAAGGTTTTTTGTCGGAATTGGGATGGGCATAGGTCCTTCTGTTACGGCTCTCTATGTCACTGAGGTACTTTGTTCCTGCACTTGTTTTCCTATGATCGCTACATGAAATTGCATCCCCACAGACTGTTGATATGAATATAATTTGATGTACAATTCAGTGGCTAGTCTTAAATTTCATCCTTTACATAACATGTTTACAACAACAACAAAAGTTCTTCTACAGTTCAACACCAATTTATTTTATTATTTTATCAAAAGCTGATTGGGGGCAATGTGAGTAGATGCACGTTTCAGACATAAAAGACATGAACTAGACCATTAGCACGTAGAAGTTCATTGGTACACTTAAAATTCATTTTAATTAAAGCTTCTATTTTGAAAGCTTTATTCGCATTAGTGGATTTACCTAACGTGAGCAGAAGGTTCCCTAGGCGCATAACTTTCACTAACTTGCGTTATCCATACATCTTGTTTAGAGCGAGTCTCACATTTCCACTTTGCAGGTGTCACCTGCTTATGTGAGAGGCACATATGGCAGCTCTACCCAAATTGCGACTTGTCTTGGGCTCTTAGCTTCACTATTTGCTGGAATCCCAGCAAAAGACAACTTTGGCTGGTAAGATATTGACAAGAACTTGGGGGAGGCCTCAATGACCTATTACAATGCTGTAAACTTAAACCTAGAACTGGTCTGTGCCGGCGAAGTTTAAGGCTCTAATAGGCCTCGAACCAACTATTTCTTCTAGGTAGAATTCGTAAATTCCAAACGCATGGTAGTCCCCTCTTTCTGTCTTGCTGGCATGGTTGATTGTAGTTGTCCATCCTAAACGACCTATCTGCAATGTGGATCTTTGGTGTTTGGTTGAAATGCTGGAAACCTATAAGAATTCACCCATCTTAGGTCTAAGTCTTCTGCTGCAAATTCATATAGAATACCTGCTAGCAGACCACATGCTTTGGTCATTATTGACAAGACTATGCCGTCTGGACATCTTGGCAGAATGATCAGCTAATAGGTTTCATGTACTTTGATTGTCTAAGGTGGCGTATATGTTTTTGGATATCCACAGTCCCAGCTGTGGTCCTTGCTGTTTTCATGGAACTCTGCGCCGAAAGTCCTCAGTGGCTTTTCAAGGTGACTTTTTCTCATTTAAAAACATCATAGCTCCTAAAGACATTTTCATAAACAATTGATTTGTTGATTCACTTTCCCTGTTTTACATTCTCAGAGAGGAAGGGCAGCTGAAGCTGAAGTCGTGTTTGAGAAGTTACTGGGAGGGGCATACGTCAAAGCTGCCATGGCAGAGTTAGTGAAGTCAGATAGGGGAGATGACGCCGATTCGGCCAAATTGTCGGAATTGCTTTTTGGGCGCAGTTTTAGAGGTATGTGTGATCTTCAAACCAACAAGATTGTCATAACTTTTGGCATTTTTATCTCAAATATTCCGGTTGTGGGGTTAGACCTGATCGTCATAGAGTTGATTCATCTAGGCGGAGAGTACGTTAGCTTGTTCAACTGGATCCCTAGACAAAAAGAAGAGTCATTGTCATTTGCAAAAAATCATATGAATGACATGTGAAGCCTCTAACTTCATTCATTTTACGTTTTAATTTTTCTCCGTTTGCAGTGGTTTTCATTGGATCTACCCTTTTTGCTTTACAACAGTTGTCTGGGATAAACGCTGTGTTCTATTTCTCATCAACTGTCTTCAAGAAAGCTGGTGTACCTTCAGCCTCGGCCAACATTTGTGTGGGAGTATGCAACCTCTTAGGTATTAAAGTGTAACATTTTCCCTTCGTGTCAGTAGATGAGGTGGTTGAGGTTAATTATGTAAATTAGAAATTATGAATGGTAAATGACTTACCTTCCTCTTATCACAAAGGTGATCATGAAAAGAAGAGATTCAAAAGTCTCCCTTTCAACATGTAGAAACTGTCAAGTGAAATGATGACCATTCATGCTGTTGTACAGGTTCTACTGTAGCAGTGGTTTTGATGGATAAGCTGGGGAGAAAAGTATTGCTTATTGGGAGTTTTGCGGGCATGGTAATATATGGCTGAGAGCGAGAATCGCTATTTGAATTAAACTTGACGCAGGCTGATACCTAAACAGAGCTCTTCCATCTTTAACAGGCAGTATCGCTGGGTCTCCAAGCATTAGCACATACTTCATATTCATCAACTTTTGGAACCTTGTTTCTCTCGGTCGGAGGAATGCTACTGTAAGTTTCTCTGTGACATGTCAACTATGATACTGGAAAGAGTATATTGGTGAACTCGACGATGAAAATGCAGGTTTGTGTTGTCGTTTGCAACTGGAGCTGGTCCTGTTCCAAGTATTCTCCTGTCCGAGATATGCCCTGGTCGTCTTCGGGCAACAGCATTGGCTGTTTGTCTTGCTGTTCACTGGGTATGGCTTTTGTGAATACTTTGCTTCTTAGGAAATGGATTTAATGTTGAAACAATAATAAGCTTGACGCAACAACAGGTAATAAACTTCTTCGTGGGGCTGCTGTTTCTAAGAATGCTGGAGCAACTAGGTTCGGTGCTTCTAAATGCAATCTTCGGCTTTTTCTGCGTGGTGGCAGTTATCTTTGTGCAGAAGAACGTGATTGAGACTAAAGGGAAGAGCCTCCAAGAGATAGAAATCAGTCTACTCTCCGCCACCAGCCAGTGATTTGTTCTTCACATTGATCTTCTGCCACTTTATGGGGTATAATATAATATGTAAGACTACTAATATGGGAATAGGAGGGAGTAGTAGTGGGGTAGTAAGTAGGCACCACATGTAAGGAAATGGATTATTCAAATATTATAGCCGACATTCCAATTTGATTTGCTAATAAAGAAGTCCGAAACGTTTACAAACTTTTTTAATGTACAGAAGAAGTTCATCTAATCCCTAAAACTTGTTCCTTCCACAGTTTTTATCCTTCACATGTTGTTGTTCCTTTATTGTATAGCCTGTTTGCAAACACCCCTTCTAATCATGTTTCTGCTGTTTGTCTTAGCTCATTACACTTGGTTTCTTCAGGAATATTTGTAATTCTACCCCATTCATTTGCCACTTGAAACACCTTCCCGTTGTATAGCAACCACAGGCTCGTTACACCTAAGACACCGGAACGATGCTGCTGAGGCGCAGCGGGTCCTTATACAGTAGTAACAGTACCTGCCACAAGTCAATTCTTTCAACTGTAAGTAACGCATACTCTGAATCGCCTATAACATCACTTCTGACTTGTCTAACTTCTCCCAAGAATCCTCATATACGCAATCACATGCAGTTACTTAGCTTCTAGTACAATTAACTAACTACTACATATGTAAGGAGAGAGGTGAGGTAATGACCCTACTCTGATCCACTAAATTGGCACCATACCTGTGCTGGCAAGGCAGAGCAATAAACGGAGTTGCAGGATCCACTTGGCAAATGGGGCAAGCAACTGTATCCTCTTTATTGCTTGAGGAACTTTCCTTGGCAAATGGACTAAGGATATTCTTTATAGCTGAAGAGTTGAGCAGTGGAAGAAGCAGCAAAAGCATTTCCTGAATAAAACCGAACAAATCCAGATATGAATGCCAAACAGAACCAGGAAATGAGATCCAACAGACTCTTCTGCCAGCAAACAAGACCTATACTCTCATCAGCTAAGCCAATCAGTTTGAAAAGAATGTGTGGACTTGTTGAGGGGCATCAAAGAGAGAAAACGCAACAAATCACATTGTCTTGAAACGTAAACAAGATATTTGAACTCCATGAAGCTTTTGAGTCACAGTCTCTACCTAGTTCCAGTAATGGACGCAAAACGTTTTGAGATTGTAACAGTTCAAGTTCGAGCAGTAAAAGTGTTTCCTCCAAAGACAACGGTAAAGGTTAGGCGAAAGAGGGTCGAAGTCATTTTGAGTTTCAATCGTAGGCCAGAAAGCATAAGCGAAGGATGATACTCAGAATTGATAGAAGGTTGCCTAAACTTTGAAAATGATTATGGCATCATGTGTAAGAGGGCGCAGAGAAGAAGAAGACGTACGGAAAATTCATTCCAGACAAGTTGGCGATTCATGTACTCGAAGCTGACAGATCGGTTCATATGGGGACTCCTATAGACAAGCCTTGCTCTCAAAGCTTTTTCAATGAGGTTCCTATACCTGGAACAACAAAGAAAGAAAGAAAGGTAAAGCATGTGCAAAATCATCAACAACGTGATTTTGGTTCTCGCTTCATCGTGAACTTTAATAAACGTGTTCCTTATAACTTTTCTGAATATCACAATATTTGTCGAGGCTACCAATAGATTTATTAGAAATAGCACCGCAAAACAAGAAGTTGGCAAGTCAATTTAGTGAACAACAAGACAATGATTTAGGTATTAAATTACAGTGATTAATTCAATACGGAATTCCTAACAAAACAGCCTCATCAACTGATCCAGACGTATGTCGTCTCATAAAAGCTACATGCAATTCGCAAGGTCCGGTAAAAGCTGTTTGTCCTAGCGTTTAGTAACCATTAGCTGATTCTTAGCGCATTCAATCAATTCAAATCAAATCAAATGGTCAAATCAAAAGTCACGGAACTTTACCTTCCGGTATAAAGAAACGACAAGAGGTTAAGAAGAGAAGCAGCTTTATAGATGCCTTCGATTCGTTGGACGAGGGTCCAAAGTCGCCTAGCCAATGGTCTCTGCTCAGAATCACCCCATCTACGGAAAGCAGAAAACGACTGCAAACGGGAGAAGAGGTACTGACCACCAACTGAGGCAACACAGTACCAAATCTTTTGGGGAGCAGTAAGTCCAGGGCCTTCTAGTCCTGTTCTGACTACACGAGAGACCGATTACATATGAGTAAGAAAAGTAAAAAAGAGAGTACTGTACTGAACTGAACTAATAAAATACCTTTCCCAGAGAGTTGGGCAGCAACACGTTCATCTCTGTATCTAAGATTCATGAGAGCGTTTCCAGGGGTAGGTTTGTCAACCCAAATAGAGAATCTCCAAATGAGAAACTCAAGGAAAGCATCTAGCTCTGGTTCGTATTGAAACAGCATTCCTGGCTAATCCCCCCCCCCCCCCAA
>NC_027753.1:24138734-24155558 GCF_000695525.1 Brassica oleracea var. oleracea | reverse complement strand
AGACAAAATCAGTGATTTAAAAAAAAAAAAAAAAAGAAAAAAAGAGAATTGAATTGAGTACCTTGGCCAAAGTGAAAACCTTAACCAACTGTTCCTTCAACATGGCAGACATTTCAACATCTAGCCTTGCAGCGTCGAACTGATTTACCCTTGAGATTGCAACCGCTATAACTGACTGTAAGATAACCCCACACAGACATATAAGCGACGAGAGAGAAAAAAAAGGAAAACAAAACAAATTCGAAATCAACAGAGAATATATACCCGGTGGGAAGAGAGAAGCGATTGCGATTGGGGAAGTAAACGGTGATGAGAACGCACCCAAGCATCATCGTCAGGAGGCGGAGGCGACGTCATTGGCGGTGCGAGCTCGCTGAATGGGCTGCGACTGCCACCGTCTTATCCAATTTATAGCTTGTTTCTTTTACCTTCCGATATGGGATCCGACACGCTTTTTTTTATTTATTTAATTGACATATATGTGCCATTTTTATTTATCATTTTATAGAAGCCCAAATTATTATTTCTTTCTTATTGGGCATGCTTTGCCAACTTAGCCCAAATACTACTAAAACTGCTGCGTTTTTTTTCTCCCTCGTTTGATCCCTTTTCATTAGTTAAAAAAAAACATTTTGTATTTTCTATAAAAAAAAAATTAATTAACTTTATTGAATTAATATTGATTAAAAATTACTTACCTTTATGAAACGGACGGAGTAGTTACTAAAGGCTTTTCCCTTTATTAGTAATATCTTGTAACACTTAATTAGCTTCTTGATATTATCATTTATTTCATTTTTACTTTTTAGCTTCGGTGGTCCAATTAGCTCCTTATTTTTTAAAAAAAAATTGCGGTGATTGTTTTGTAACTTTTGTGTTAAAAGCAGTGCTAAAACTTAGAAGTTGTTGAAGAAAACATGAGGTTAATAATATCTTAAAAGTTGAATGACAAAAAAAACGGAAAAATTAATAGCAACCAAAGAAGACTAAGAAGATGAAACAAATGCGCTATGGTTGGCAGCAGAGAAGAGCAACAACAAGAAGTGCAGCAAAGGGAGGGAAGAAGGAGGCGAGCAGGGAGGAGGAGACCGCAGAAGAAGCAGGATCATGAGAGTCAAATGCAGATTCAGAGGGAGAGCTGGCAGAGAGAGGCGACATGGATGGAGGCAAGGAAGCGTCGTGGTGGTTGTGGTGGTGGATATGCATCACTTCGACGATGAGACGCTGTCCACTGGTGCAGTGGGCGTTGGAGCCGCTGATGAAGTAGAAGAGACCAGGACGATCAAGGTAAAACGTGCTGTTTCCATTGTCAAACGCTGTGATGGGATCGCTGGCGTTGCAGTGGTAGAAACCCCATTTGTCTACTTCCATCACCGAGTCCTTGTCGTACACAAACGCTGCATCCATTAATTCTCTTCAGTTAATTAATTAATCTCCAAAAAATAAAATAAAAAATAACAAAAATTAGGAAACAGCTATACACTCACAGAGAGAATCGCCGATGTGGAAGCGGTTGGTGCTCGCCCAGCGGCTGTAAACCGATGTATCATTCTGAAGTGGAACTCTCCACTCGAACTCGTCTCCAACCTTGAAAACTCTAGGACCCTCTGACGCTACTGCCCTAATGCACAACACAATTATCATCAGACTGCACAGAGACAGAGGAGATGTCATTTTCATCATCATCTTCTTTGTATGCTTTGTTTGAGAGGAGATGAGTTCTCTGGTTAGCTTTGAGTAAAAAGTAAAATGGCAACGAGAGGCGTTTTTATAATGAAGATGGGAGAAAGAAGCATTAACCTATATTGGCGGTTGAGTTGAGCACTCGGAGTCGTGGATGATTTTTCGACGGTTACGGTTTGAGGTTCCGTGTCGAGCAAGTCATGGCCCCCTAACCTTCCGCTTGACCACGTCACCCTCATTTAATGACGTGGACCAATCACCTTTCACCTATCCGATTTTCTCTCAAAACGCCGCGTTTTCCCATGTGTGGCATTTTCTTATCGCGATGATGATGGCGATGATCGGGAGTAATAAGGCATTTCTGATGTCGACGGCGGCGGCGGCGGCGACGGCGATGAATACATGGGAATTGTTCAATTCGAAACCCAACGTCATCGAGAAGAAGCGTAATAGGGCATCGGTTTCTTACGACGCTCCGAAACGGAAGCTCCCGGTTCTCCTCTTCGACGTGATGGACACCATTGTCCGTGATCCATTCTACCAAGATATTCCAGCCTTCTTCGGGTTCGAATCCCTATCATCCTACTCAGTTTTTTTTTTTTTTCTTTTTAGCTTCATCACTCGATTTTGATTCTCTTAATCAATCCACAGAATGCCGATGAAGGTGCTGCTCGAGTGCAAGCATCCCACCGCCTGGATCGAATTCGAAAAGGGATTGATTGATGAGGATGAGCTAGCAAGAAAGTTCTTCATTGATGGGAGGGACTTTGATTTGGAAGGTTGAGATTCATCATCCATCTCCTTTGATTCAAATAATATACTCAGCCTTTTGATTTTGCAGGGCTAAAGGATTGCATTAGATCAGGATACTCCTACTTAGATGGGATGCAAGAGCTTCTTCAAGCTTTGAGAGATGATAACTTGGAGATTCATGCTTTCACCAACTACCCCATCTGGTTTTTCACCTGTTTCAAACCTGTCTTTTATTAGAAATGGTTATGTTAATTGACTGAGACTCTTTGTGTTTCTTCATCTCATCTAAAGGTATAAAATGATAGAAGACAAGTTGAAGCTTTCAGCCTACTTGTCATGGACTTTTTGTTCCTGTATTACAGGTACAACACACATCTCTTGCCGCTTTATTGTTTATAGGATCCTGTTATTATATTTGTTTTTTTTTTTTTTACTTCAGGAAAAAGAAAGCCTGATCCAGAGTTCTATCTCGAGGTTGTGGAACATCTCGGTGTTGAACCTTGCGACTGTGTATTCATTGATGACAGGTTTGTATCTTTTAAGTTAACTCATCCTAAAGACATCTTTCTTTTTGGCCTGAGGTTAGTGTCTGATACGCAGGCCAAGCAACGTCAAGTGTGCAGTAGAGATTGGGATGCGTGGGTTATGTTTTGAGAACGCTGATTCGCTCCGCAAGGATCTCTCACATCTAGGGGTCAATGTCTCTCTACCCAATATTTGATTGCTACTTCTTGGTTGTAATTTGTAAAATACTCTCGAAAAGGACAATACATTTGTTTCGGGAATGCAAGTGATCATAAATAATAATAATTAGAGTCTGTCTTAGATTATATAGAGCACCAACAATAGAGAATCCATGAGACTAGAGAGTGGAGAGCACAAGGACATTAAAGAGGGAAGAGGAGGCGAGAAAGATGAAGGAGAGCAAGACTAGGAGGAGGGAGAGGGCGACGTGATTGCAGAAATAAGAAAGGGTCTTGCAGAAGTCAGGGAGAGGAGTGTGTTTGATGCCGGTCTTGTTGAGGTTTGTAACTCCAATACCGGCTGATCCAGCGCTCATTATCAAATAGCTGAAGAGCTGCAGACACACCACAAAATACATGTATGGATTAAAAATCCAGACGACTAGCAGATGGAGAAAGGGGAGATGAGCGAACCTGATCGAAGATGAAACAAAGCCAAGCTTGGGAACGGGAGGGTGTGATGGGTGATCCAGTGAGGAGCCTGTAAATTCCTAGACAGAGGTGGAACAGGGAGTAGAGAATGGTCACCGTGCATGCCCCCACCACATACCTTCACACCAAACTCACTCTTTATTATAATCAAAAGTTTAAACACAATAATGTCATGTTCTTGTTAGGTTCACGGTTATATTTTCTGTTCACCGAAATTTTGGCATCTAAAATGCACGTTTTCACTCTTTTCTTCTCTCTTCTAGTTTCTATAATGCATCCATATTTGAGGGATTAAAATGGAAAAAGAACAAGACTTACTGGTAGGAGGGAGAAAAAGACCAGCTGGAGTTGAGAGGGAGCGGCAAGCCATAGATGTCAGCCACACCCTTCTCTGTTGCCATCAGCATTACCGCTATAGCAGTGGCTGAAGCAGCCAAGCAGCCTCCTCTGAGGGACACCTGCACCCCCTCCCTCCTCCTCCTCTTCTTCTCGGCCACTTCCTCCTCTCCATTTCTGTTCATTCGATCTACCTTTTTAACTTCTTCTTTTCTGCTCTCTACTCTAATATATGAAAAGCAACAATCAAAACTAACTCGTTCTTATACAACTAGTCCCCTTTTCTGCTCCACATTTTTCGTGTTGCTTCCTCTTCTCCTCTTTCATTCTCTTTTAGTTTATAATTATTATTAAATATTTAGTTTATAATTATTATTAAATATACTTCTTTATGTTCCTTACAAAAAAAAAAAAAAAACGAAAACTGTGAATCCCCCATATTTCAAGCCACATTCCTTCCTTTCTTGTATATATATTTTGTATGAAAGAGAGAAAAATAAAACATCTCTGTTGGGACTTGCCAGGTACAATTAGCGTGCCGCATGTTCTCTGCAAATTCAAATTACCCAATTTTGAAAGGCATTTATACTATTTTTTGGTAAAAGGCATTTATATTTACTCTCTTATTGTTTTCATACTTGCTTTATGATACAGTTAGAACAACTGGGATAAGAGAAATATCAGGAATCACAATGAAAACTTAAATATGTCCTTGCCTTTGAAGTTTCAACAGAAACAGAATCCCACGACAAATGGAAACTACGTCAACAAATAAAAAGTGGACACATGTCGTAGACTTGGCACGTCCCAAGGACCCACCTATCAAATACAGATGGGCTCGACAAGAACGAACAACCATGGATCAGGCCCCATCGCTCATTCTTATGGATATGATAGCACAGTCAGGTGTAGACTAACTCTTATGATAGGTACAGAGGTTCACAAAAAAATATAATAAAAATCGTGCATGGCCCCATCATCCCAACGGGCATCTAGTGTTTAATTAATAATTACCATACTTGTAACATACACACTATACATTGAATGTTGTTGGCACACACTTAACCAGTTGGATCAAGAATATCTCATTTTATTAGCTTATATATATAATTAAGTGTGTATTAGGGACGAGTAAAATAAACGTTATGATAATGCTTATATTAGACAAATTAAGCGAGGTGATATATATATATATATATATATATATATTAAAAGAGAGAGTGAAATTATTAATTAAGGTCTCTGGTGATGGCAGGCATACAGCTTGAAGTACGGGAAATGGCAGGCTTATTGTGAATAGTAGACATGGGTTTAGGGCTGATAGACTGACTTCTCCTCGTACTTTTCCTGAGCATATCTCTCATGGCCTCCGCTTGGAAGAGAGCAGGATACTTTCTTCCAAGCTTGTTGAACCTTAGGCAAGCGCTCATATGCTCCTTCAAGGCTCCTTCTAGCCCATTCTCCTCCTTCTTCTCTCTCTCCTCCTTCACCGCCTCTGAGCAGAGACCGCAAATCCACTTTCCCAAGAACTTCTCCCTCACCTTCTCTATGTACTCCATGGTGCACTCCTCCCTCATCCCGCAGCACTCGCACTTTGCCTTCTCCACCTCTGTTATCGTCCCCAGTCCTTTCTCTTCTCTGTGGAAATCCAATGATATGTCTGATAGGGTCCTATGTAGTGATGCCTGCGCTAGCTTCGATGGCGGTGGAGGCTTTACCACGCTTCCGCTCACGCTCTTCCTTCTCCCGTTTGCTGCCATGACCAAGCTTCTTATATTTTTTTTATATATTCAATATATGTCTCTGAAGGTTTTGTATTTATAAGCTGCAATATATTCATGTGTGGTTCAGCATTGCCATCTCACGTACGTGCTCATGCAATAGCGACCTCCTTTACAGCTTTACTTTTACTTTTCACAACTATACTAATTAATGAAGCCATCAAGTAATCACTAATTCACGTGTTTCATAATTAGTACAATGCAACTGGCAGCTAGCAACCTATAACTACAACTTAACTATCTCTAGTATTATCTATAATAATGAGATATAAAATTATATACTTGGGATAAAATATAAACAAACACGCGATTTAGTTTTTTTGTTTGTCATTAATCTCAACTTGATTTGGTTTGTCGATAAAACTTTGCGTCTGTTTTTCTGGACTTAACTTGGTGTGTCACTGCATTCTAAATTCTGTAGTTTCGTTAAAAATGGCAAATCGCATGGACTAATAAAACACTAGACACATTTCGTACAATTATAGAAAGAAATCTCATGAGCTAGTAGATGCATATGTCATATGTGAGCCAAACGTGAATATATATACCGACCTCAAGAATCGTGTGGACGTAAGTAAAAGGAACGATATGGATCCCAAAGACAATGATAGGTCACGTGTGTGTGTGTGTGTAGGTTTTCTCTAACCACACAAAACAGAGTAACAACATGGACTCGAAGAAGACCACTCATGATGAATTGAAAGTTGAGACTTGTAAATATTTTCAACTCCAAAAAAGAGACGGGCTGTTTTAAACTCATTTTTGCGGATAACTTGTAAATTGATGGAAGATCACGTGCATGCATATGTTGTATTAGATTCAGGGTTCACCACAAACTCTATATTTCCTGCTGTCGTCTCCATTTGCTTTGTTAACTATAGTTACATGCACCTTTAAGAAATAATATATTATATTATAGTTTCACATATTTTAAATCAAAATAGATATCAGTTTAGCCTCTGGACATATGCACGGTGTGCTTCCTTGTTGTGAAATTATAAAAAAAAATGAGTATATGTTTCTAACGCCAAATCTTGCGTGACATTGCAAAGTATCTATCTGATTCTTGTTTGTGTCAACTGTAAAGTATCTACCTCTCCGTACCAATTCACATTTGCACAGTAAACAGTACAAGATGGTTGGGCATGGAATATTGCATTGATGGATAAAATGCTAAAATGAGCCTGACACACTTGTTTATAAAAGAAATTATAAAAGAGGGAAGCAAGAAGTGTGAAATGATCAAGTAAAGAAGAAAGGGAGGAGGAGTGTGAGAATGAGAGCAAAAAAGAGCTGTTGGTAGATGGAAATGGTATTCTTCTGATGATGATGAATAATTCTTGAGGCATCACTGCTAGTAGTAGTAGTACTAGTAGTAGCAGTGTAGAGGAAGGAGATAGAAACGAAATTCCGAGGAAGAGATGCCTGAGCTGATCTGTGAAGAAGAGGCCTCCCCACAACAGCCTTAAACCTCCCGCTCCAGCCTTGATCTCCAACCGTCACTACGACCGCATCTGGACGTGGGGAGAAGGAGAGCCAACCTCTCTTGGAATAGACATGGAACTCTGCATGGCAGAAGCTGAGGCACAACGAATGTCTTTCATCATACCCTCTTATCAGCATCCTTATTGCTTCTTCCTCCTCCCACCCTTGTGATTCAATTTGGCTATTATGCTTCTTCACGTAGCAAACCCCTACACCTTCTTCCTCTTCTTCTTCTTCCTCTTGGCTTCTCCCTCCTAACTTTTCTCTTATCGCCTTCCCTATCCTCTCTGCCTCCCCCATCAACTCCCTGCATATCTTTCATATTAGTTCCTTTTTTCATTCTTAAAATCATAATAGGTTTCTTGTAGACAGTATAATAGCATGTGTATGTGGAGCTGTCGAAGATACGATCTGAGTCAAAAATAAAATAAATTAATAATTTTTCAAAATATCTATTTAAATTATGGTTTAGAATTTTAAAATTCTAAATATACTGCTAAATTTAGAACTAATTCTTTCAGAAACACGTCAAACATATAATATCTATTAACTTAAAAACTATTTTATTAAATATAGTGTTATTATTTTTGAACAAGTTTAGAAATAATTTGAGACTGTACTTTCTTGCCATACCTCAAATCTGAATTACAAGCATCAGCGACATCTTTATATAAAACGAACTCCTCTGTCTCATCTTGGAAAATGGTTTTGTCAGCGGCGGCTCTCACCTTAGCCTCGGGAACACCGTGATTGATGAGCTGAAAACAACCGATGGTGTCGATGGCATCCATGAGGAGTGGCGAGGCGGAGCCTAACCGGAGGAAATCAAAGGTGGGAGGGTTCAGAAGGAATCTGTGCTTGGGGAAGACTTTGTCGGGCAATACAAGATTTGGGACTCGACCACACTTATCCAAGAACTCCGAGAGGACGTCTTCATTGGCGGTGAAGGAGGACCGACGGCTGGATGCCACGGGAGAGGGAGGAGGGGCTCGGAAATCAGGAGATGAAACTCCCATTTTTGCTTAGTCAGTTAAGTTTAGTACTACTACAACATGTATATTTTTCTGGCTTTAATGTGTAGAGGAAGGATCATTGAACAAAAGAAAAAGGTTTGCCAAATAAAGCAAGAGCATAATGATGAGATGCAATTCTATTGTTTGCTTTTTCCACACACTCTTTCTTATATGTATTATTATGATTGTATATCTACTTTTTCTACTTTCAATTTCCGTTCCAGCGATAAAAGTTTCATTGATCATACTCTGGATGTATGTATTCGTCAATGGACCCAACTTGGGCCTTAACTTTCCTTTTTCTTGGATCTCCGGTCATCTAGCAAACGGGCTTTCATCGTTTCATGATATATATCGTTGAGTTTTTTTCTAAAATTCAGAGCTGATGATGATAGAGCTACAGCTGTCTCTTTACATTCAATCATACTACTATTATTTAATAATATACAGTCCCATTCTTCTTCTGGGGGTGTCAGTGTATTTTTAACACCTTAATGCTGCATTTCATTCACGTGCGCGTATTTTTGGTTGTAAGAAAAAAATTGTTTTTTATTTATCTTGTTTTTGTTATGGAAAATAGGAAAATCACAGTTTGTTAGAAAATGGTAAAAGAAGAAGAAATGTTAGTGTCTGCAAGAAAATTAAAGGAAGACGAATTGTACATTTGTGAGAGATTGAAAAGGAATTTAAGAGTCGTTATACTTGAAAAAAGATTTACTTGAAAACAATGTTTGTTTGACTTTTCTCATTCGCTTGCAAAACTCAGCGTTTCATCTGTTGACCAAGTCAGCCATCCTGGCATTTAAACCCGTTACCTGTAAACTAATAAACTCTACAAAAGTCTCCACAATCAAATTTACTTGAGAATTCTAGAAGTAGATATTGCTTTTCAAACCATCGCTGATTCCGGTCCTCTCCAAATGTGTTGAATTGACTCATTCATCCGCCCTTTCTCAAATTCCAGAACACAATGACTTAAAACCCCCACTTCCTGTCTTTCTTTTTCTTTTTACCTTCGGAAAAATGTACAAGAAGAAAAAACAAACTCACTGGAATTTGAGGTCTTCTCCTCCTGTTGTTATCTTTTGTTGACTTTGAAGATAACGGAATCGATTAGTTTATTAAGGAAATGTTCAATTATTACGTATTTTGATAGAGATGATAATAATATAATAAAAACGGGCGTAAGATAGCCGCCATCCTCAGTCAGCACCCCATATTTGAATAATAGTCCTCTTGCGCATTTAACGACACAGACAATATTAAATTTTTTTTCCATGGTAACCAAGAAAGAGAAATAGACAAGGAGGAAATATCAAGGAAAAGTCCACCTTGACGTTCCTCCTTCACTGCCTATATATCCATTTTCTAATCCCATCCTCCTCTCTGCAGCCTTCTCTCTTTATTCCTCCAACCAAAGTCTCAGACTTGTTCTCTTAGACCAGATCAGTCTCTAAACACCAAAACTTTTACTCCCCACCAAGTCAGACAGAGAAAAGTTCAGGCAAAGATGGATTACAACCCAAACCTTCCGCTAGGCGGAGGAGGTGGGAGTATGCGGCGAAGCATCAGCAGAAGCGTAAGCAGAGCCAGCAGAAACCTCGAAGACATCTTCTCCTCCGGTTCTAGACGAACACAGTCCGTTAACGACGACGAAGAGGCTCTCAAATGGGCCGCCATCGAGAAACTCCCCACCTACAGCCGTCTCCGCACCACTCTCATGACCTCCGTCATCGAGGACGACGTCTACGGCAACCAGCTCCTCAGCAAGGAGGTCGACGTCACGAAGCTCGACGGAGAGGATCGCCAGAAGTTCATCGACATGGTTTTCAAAGTCGCCGAGCAAGACAACGAGCGGATCTTGACCAAGCTGAGAAACAGGATAGACAGGGTCGGCATCAAGCTACCCACTGTGGAGGTGAGGTACGAGCACCTGACCATCAAAGCCGACTGTTACACTGGTAATAGATCTCTCCCCACGCTTCTTAACGTGGTGAGGAACATGGCGGAATCTGCTCTGGGGTTGATTGGGATTCAGTTTGCCAAGAAAGCTCAGCTGACTATTCTTAAAGATATCTCTGGGAGCGTCAAACCTGGAAGGATGACGCTTTTGTTGGGCCCCCCTTCTTCTGGTAAGACCACGCTTCTATTGGCTCTCGCTGGAAAGCTCGACAAAGCCCTTGAGGTCACTGGTGATATTACCTATAATGGTTACCGCCTCGACGAGTTTGTTCCGAGGAAAACGTCTGCGTACATCAGCCAGAACGATCTACACGTTGGTATCATGACTGTTAAGGAGACTCTTGATTTCTCCGCTAGGTGCCAAGGTGTTGGTACCCGTTACGGTAATAACAACAATCTTGATTTCATTTTATTTTATTGCTCTTGTTGAATGAATGAATGAATGAATGGGATTCTGGTTTTGCAGATCTGTTGAACGAGCTCGCAAGGAGAGAAAAAGACGCTGGGATCTTCCCTGAAGCCGATGTTGATCTCTTCATGAAAGCCTCGGCTGCTCAAGGTGTTAAGAGCAGTCTCGTCACTGATTACACTCTCAAAGTGAGCCCCTCTTCCCCTATTCTAACCTGTTTAATTTTTTAAAAAAAAAAATATTAATTGTAAGTAGAGCTGGAGGACCAACCGGGTTGGGATTTTCGAGTTTATGAATTTCAGCCCCGTTCTGATATTATAAAGTTTGATTCGGATTTGAAAACGCAAGAATCACTATGATTGTTTCCAGAGATTTTCTATTGTTGTTGTGGCACAATACTGATACGAAAACTCTGATTCTTGGAACAGATTCTGGGGCTTGACATTTGCAAAGACACAATAGTTGGAGACGACATGATGAGAGGTATCTCCGGAGGTCAGAAGAAACGTGTCACAACCGGTGAGATGATTGTGGGGCCTACCAAGACGCTTTTCATGGACGAGATATCCACCGGTCTTGACAGCTCCACCACATTCCAAATCGTCAAGTGCCTTCAGCAGATCGTTCACCTCACTGACGCCACGGTCCTCATGTCCCTCCTCCAGCCCGCTCCCGAGACCTTTGACTTATTCGACGATATCATCTTGTTGTCCGAGGGGCAGATCGTGTACCAAGGACCCAGAGACCACATCCTCGAGTTCTTCGAGAGCTTTGGGTTCAAGTGTCCCGAGAGAAAAGGAACGGCTGATTTTTTGCAAGAGGTCACCTCCAAGAAAGACCAGGAGCAATACTGGGTGGACCGGAACAGACCTTATCGGTACATTCCGGTTTCGGAGTTCGCCAGCAGGTTCAAGTCCTTCCACGTTGGACAGAAGCTTTCCAACGAGCTCTCGGTGCCTTTCGACAAGTCACGCGGCCACAAAGCAGCTCTCGTCTTCGACAAGTACTCGGTCTCGAAGATGGAGCTTCTCAAGAGCTGCTGGGACAAAGAGTGGCTGCTCATGCAGCGTAACGCCTTCTTCTACGTCTTCAAGACGGTGCAGATCATCATCATCGCCGCGATCACCTCCACGCTCTTCCTCAGAACCGAAATGCACACGAATAACGAGTCTGACGCCAACCTCTACGTAGGAGCGTTGCTGTTCGGAATGATCATCAACATGTTTAACGGGTTCGCGGAGATGGCTATGATGGTCTCGAGGCTCCCTGTGTTTTACAAACAGAGGGATCTCCTGTTTTATCCGTCATGGACATTCACGCTTCCAACATTCTTGCTCGGGATTCCGACCTCGATCTTCGAATCAACTGCGTGGATGGTTGTAACTTATTACTCTATAGGATTTGCACCGGACGCGGGGAGATTCTTCAAGCAGTTTCTATTGGTGTTTCTGATTCAGCAAATGGCTGCCGCGCTCTTTAGGTTGATCGCTTCTGTGTGCAGAACCATGATGATTGCTAATACTGGTGGTGCTCTCACTCTGCTTCTCGTCTTCTTGCTCGGTGGCTTCCTTCTTCCGCGAAGTGAGATTCCTGACTGGTGGAGGTGGGCCTACTGGATTTCTCCTCTCACCTATGCGTTCAATGGTCTGACCGTCAATGAAATGTTTGCTCCTCGATGGATGAATAAACTGGTGAGTTGCCTTGCTTGCTTGCTGCTTTATTCTATATATATATATATATATATCAAAGTAAAGTGATCTGACTTTAAAAAAAAAAACTGTAGGCTTTCGACAACAGGACAAGGCTGGGAACCATGGTGCTTCGTAATTGGGATGTCTACCATAACAGAAACTGGTACTGGATTGGGGTTGGAGCCTTGCTTGGTTTCACAGTGCTCTTCAACCTTCTTTTCACTTTTGCACTTACCTATCTCAACCGTAAGTTATTGTGGCGTTTTATTATTATATCCATCACCCAAGCGAAAACAATAGACTAATAATGTACCTTGTTAACTGCAGCTCTTGGGAAGAAGTCAGGTTTACTTCCAGAAGAAGAAAATGAAGACTCGGATCACAGGGGAGGAGAGGTTGCAATGGGAAGAATGGGTAGGAATGCAGACTCTGCGGGTGAAGCATCCAGTGGTGGAGCCGCTAAGAGAGGAATGGTTCTTCCTTTCAGTCCTTTGGCTATGTCCTTTGACGACGTTAGATACTTTGTTGACATGCCTGCGGTAAACCATCCTCCTCCTTGTGAAATCTTCACCATACCAAATATATATTAATATTTTGATTTGTTACAGGAAATGAGAGAGCAAGGAGTTACAGAAAACAGACTACAACTACTCAAAGGTGTGACTGGTGCATTTAGACCAGGAGTCTTGACGGCGCTCATGGGGGTGAGTGGTGCAGGCAAGACAACACTGATGGACGTTTTGGCCGGAAGGAAAACAGGAGGATACATCGAAGGAGACGTCAGAATCTCAGGATTCCCAAAGGTTCAAGAGACGTTTGCTAGAATCTCAGGGTACTGTGAGCAGACTGATATTCACTCCCCACAAGTGACTGTCAGAGAATCTCTGATTTTCTCCGCTTTCCTCCGTCTTCCCAAAGAAGTCGGCAAAGAAGAGAAAATGATGTTTGTGGACCAAGTGATGGAATTGGTGGAGCTGGACAGTCTGAAGGACTCCATCGTGGGTTTGCCGGGTGTCACGGGGCTTTCCACGGAGCAGAGGAAGAGATTGACAATCGCTGTGGAGCTTGTAGCCAACCCTTCCATCATCTTCATGGATGAGCCTACTTCGGGGCTTGACGCGAGAGCAGCAGCTATTGTGATGCGGGCGGTGAGGAACACAGTGGACACGGGAAGAACCGTGGTCTGCACCATCCACCAGCCCAGCATTGATATCTTTGAAGCGTTTGATGAGTTGATGCTGATGAAGAGAGGAGGACAAGTTATCTACGCAGGTCCATTGGGTCGAAACTCTCACAAGGTGGTGGAGTACTTCGAATCCTTTCCCGGAGTTCCCAAGATTCCAGAAAAGTATAATCCAGCCACTTGGATGCTTGAAGCCAGCTCACTGGCCGCCGAGTTAAAGCTTGGAGTTGACTTTGCTGAGTTGTACAAGTCATCCGCCTTACACCAGTAAGTTGCTACTTTTTTTTTTTTTTTTTGAGGATAATAAATAGTGAATGATAAGTAAACAAAAATGATGATGTTGCAGGCGAAACAAAGCATTGGTGAAAGAACTGAGTGTACCTCCAGCAGGGGCCTCTGATCTCTACTTTGCTACACAATTCTCGCAGAACACATGGGGACAGTTCAAATCATGTCTATGGAAGCAGTGGTGGACTTATTGGAGATCACCCGACTACAACCTTGTCCGCTTCATCTTCACACTGGCAACATCACTCCTCATTGGTACCATCTTCTGGCAAATCGGAGGTAACAGGTCCAACGCAGCCGACCTGACGATGGTTATAGGAGCTTTGTATGCTGCGGTTATCTTTGTGGGAATAAACAATTGTTCGACCGTACAGCCTATGGTGGCAGTGGAGAGGACTGTGTTCTACAGGGAAAGAGCAGCAGGAATGTACTCAGCTATGCCATACGCCATCTCCCAAGTCACCTGTGAGCTTCCATATGTTCTTATTCAGACCACTTACTACTCCCTCATCGTCTATGCCATGGTTGGGTTCGAGTGGACAGCTGCCAAGTTCTTCTGGTTCCTTTTTGTAAGCTACTTCTCCTTCCTTTACTGGACCTATTACGGCATGATGACTGTTTCCCTCACGCCAAACCAGCAAGTCGCTTCCATCTTTGCTTCGGCGTTTTACGGCATTTTCAACCTCTTCTCTGGCTTCTTCATCCCAAGACCAAAGATCCCCAAGTGGTGGATATGGTACTACTGGATCTGCCCTGTCGCATGGACCGTCTATGGATTGATTGTGTCGCAGTATGGTGACGTGGAGACACCTATCACCGTCCTCGGAGGCCCTACTGGACTCACCGTTAAGCAATACATTAAGGACAATTACGGGTTCGAGTCTGACTTCATGGGACCAGTTGCTGCCGTCCTTGTCGCATTCACCGTCTTTTTTGCCTTCATCTTTGCCTTCTGCATAAGAACTCTCAACTTCCAGACCAGATAAAACCCTCAGAATCTCTTTCGTTCTTTCTTTCATTTTCTTTCTGTATCCTTGTGATCGATATATGCATTTGCTCTCTTTTCTTACTATGTATTCTAGAGTCATAAGGATTTGTTTTTAATAATTTGATTAAATACCTCATATAGTCGTATAGATAATGACAATGCAGATGTAATATAAACTCTCACCCTTCATGTTTTTTTAATTTTGTTGAATATAAAACGCCGCCTTTTGAGCTTACGATAACCTGTTTCACAAAAAAAAAAAAAGAGCTTATGATAAGGTAAGACTTTCATATACATCACCATTTGTCTATGGTGAATTGACCATCCAGCCATCTAGTCGAATGATATCATGGTTCATTATACAGCTTTTGTTAGCATTTAGCAAGAAAGTTTATCATTGTCTTTTCTAATGAGCATCTTGTTTTTTAAAAAGCAATGATTATTATTTGAAAAAATTGCCAAAACACCACAGAAGAACAACTACATTGTCCCTATAGTATAAATCCTTTTTTGATCGGATTTGGACTTAGATACCTCTGGCTAACTTCAAAAATTCATATCAATTATTTTAAGAATCAGAAAAATATGAAAAATTATTCAAAATGTACATAAACATGAAACAATCATATGAAAAATAATTTGGCTGACTAAATATTAGTGTAACAATATTTCATATTTTGATCTTCGGATCGCAGAAAACAAAATCTACTAACTACGGATATGTAGTTCGTAGTTTCGGTTAACTACATAGATATCTGGCGCTTGAAGATGTTAAAATCTACGATTTCGTAATATGTCTACTACCGCAGAAAGAAAAAGTTACGGTTTTGCTTACGATCTGAACACCGAGAGATTTCATGAACTATTGTCTCCTATATATCTACTGGCTCGGAATCATAGAATCTGCCAGTTACTAATATTCTACCATGGTAATATTTCGTTATCTACTAAGATACTATAACCTATCTCTGCCGGATTATACATTCCGCCGTCGTATCTACCATCATATATACATTCTACTGGCAGCAGAATGCATGTTCTGCCAAATTCGAATTATTTTCGAAAATATTCCTTAAATCTCTCCAAAATCTGTTGAAAAATATTCTGTAAATCTTTAATTTCCCAAATTTTACGTGTTTCCTAAAGTTATGTTTTTAAAAAATAACAGTGACCTCTCTTCTTCTTCTTTACAAGTTCTTGATTAATTTTGAAACCACCCCAAAAATCCCTTGTTGAAGAACATGCATATCTATGCCTCTTGTGGGGTGTGGAAATTTGATCCCTGTAAAGGATGGGGATTTGCTTTTGATAAGGAAAAAGGAGGAAGAGTACTTGCTGTGGAATTGACAAGTTCTTTTGAAGATCTAAGGACTACGACTTTTGAGGATTTTGGAATTGACCAAAACGATGTTGAGCTTGAGTTAAGCTACTTACCTATGGAGTTAATCAATACGATAGACTGTCCTCCAGTTATCATTGGGAATGATCGGCAAGTCAAGAATTTTCTTACATATGTACGTGGAAAAGCTTCTTCAAGGTTGTGTGTGTCTATTTCACCTGTCAATGCAAACAACGACAACATTGAGTTTGATAAGGAGCAATCTAACGCGTCTGGCAGAGAGCGAGGTGAGCCTTCCTCGTTTTCACCTGAAGATGGCATTGGTAGTTCTTCTGAATCGAGCAAGGATGGTGAAGACGAATGTAACTCGAACGCCTCAGAAGAAGATGAAGATGCTGACTTAAGTGTAAAAGAAGAGGATAGGGGAAAAAAGTGTTCGGTTCTCTTTGAAGGATGTTGTGAAGAGGGGTGAAACGTTTCAAAACAAATCTAAGTTGAAAGCAGCATTGGAAATAGAATAACTTCGATTACAAAGTTGTGAATTCAGATAGAAAACTTTGGTACATCCGATGCGTGGACAACAAGTGTAGGGTGGAGTGTTCATGCTGAGGGGTTATCAGGATCCACATATTTCATCATCAAAAAATATGTGGCGGATCATACATGTGTTGCGTCAAGTATGAATAATGGTGGTCGGACAGCTTCTGCAAAAACTATTGGATTGGGAGTCTAATAATG
>NC_027753.1:24136604-24138515 GCF_000695525.1 Brassica oleracea var. oleracea | reverse complement strand
CTTTTACGAAACCGATGTTGATGGTAAATTCAGATTTCTATTTGTTTTGTTTGGGAAATCAGTACGAGGTTTTCATACATCCATGTGAAAAGTTCTTGTTGTTGATGGGACATTTTTGAAGAGCAAATACAAAGGAGTATTACTTGTTGCGACAGCTTTAGATGGAAACTCCAACTTGTATCCTATTGCATTTGCGGTTGTGGACTCAGAAAATGATCGTTCATGGGATTGGTTTTTCAGACAACTAAAGGTTGTTGTTCCGGACGACCGTGCTCTTGCGTTTGTGTCGGACAGAAATAACTCACTTTGTTAGGGGCTTGAGAATGTGTATCCTCTTTCTCAACATGGAATTTGTATTCACCATTTGTTAAATAATGTGGTCACACATTACAGAGGAAAAAGAGTGGTTGAATTGATTGCAAAAGCATCTAAAACTTATAGAGTTGTTGATTTTCAGAAGCGATTCGAAGCTGTGTGCAATATTAGTCCAACTATTGGAAAATATTTAACAGATGCAGATGTTACAAAGTGGGCTCGCTGTCAGTTTCAAGGATACAGGTACGACATCAGAACAACAAACCCGGCTGAGTCAATAAACTCTGCTTTGCGCTCACCAAGAGAGTATCCAGTCATTCCTTTGTTGGATAGCATCAGAGAAATGCTTACCCGTTGGTTCTTCGAATGACGCACACGAAGTAGTAAGCACACAAAACCATTAACTATTGTCATCGAGAAAAAGATAGATAGACGGATTAACAAGGGTAAAACGTTTCTTGTCCAACCAGTTAACGAGCATCGTTTTTTGGTTCGCGGAGATACAATCGACTGTGTGGTTGATTTGGACAGAAGAACATACTCTTGTGGGAAATACGACCTACTGAAAATCCCATGTAGACACGCAATCAAGGCTGGTTTAACAGTTGGTCGAGCCCCATCCTCCCTAACGGATTTCATGTACACGACTTCCAATTGGAGAACAACTTATAAAGAAACTAACAATCCAATAGGTGTTCCTGAGGATAGTTGGGTGGTTCCATATACTGTTCGGAATGCCAGTGTGCTAGCAATTTGAATCAAGAAGAGGAGCAGAAAGGAGAAGAAAACGCAGGTATGAGACTGTTGAAGACAAGCTCCGTTCATAGCAAGGAGCTCAAGAAAAAAAAGGCGGAGGTGCAGTCGATGTGGCGAAGAGAATCATAACAGGGCTACGTGTGACAGAGCTATTTAGACATGTCTTTGTTTTGGATTTTGTTGTTTTTCATTATGGTGTTGGTCACTTGATTTGCTTGGTTTTCTTGCTTCTGGATTTTCTTGTTCTTGGATATGGTTTACTTAATTTTATGCAATCATTCCTTCGTTTTCTGTAATGTTATATATTTGACAATAAGTTGTAAACTGAAGCTGATCAAGAGGTTTCTCTGCAACTTTTACTCTTTAAAAAGCATGAAATAGATTGTGAACTGAAGCTGGTTATAAAGCCAACGACTGTAAACAAGAATCCATGGAGTGTATATTAGTCAAAATAATGAAAAACAATACTGCAAACTTAAGAGATTCTGAGGAAAATCAAACTCAGACAACAAGCAACCGACCACTATAACTTGCTCATACACTAAGAGAAGTCTATATTCCTACGATTGCTCCTACAACTACCATAGCCACAGTTGCTATCTTTAGCTTATGTTTCATCTCGTGTGCAACTCTAGCAATCTCCAAGTCTACCTTCTCTTTAAGCTTTTCGGACATCTGATGTTCAACTCTAACCATCTCGGACTTCACCTTTTCCATAACCCTTTCTTCAAACTTCGTAATCCCTTGAGCAACCCTCTCATGTTTCACATCCACCATCCGAATATCCTCAATCAAAGCGTCATCGATCCATTTAAATAGATGATTCTCAGTTTTTCTCTA
>NC_027753.1:24100357-24136444 GCF_000695525.1 Brassica oleracea var. oleracea | reverse complement strand
CAAACGTGGTTATGCCCTCGCCACACCAACATCTTGTAGGCATACCATGAGTAGAGATTCGAGGAAAACGAGCAGAAGATGTTGACGAACTGGTCAATGCGATTTTGTTGCTAGATTCGCAGATAAAGAACCCTAATCCCCTTTTCTCTCTACTTTACTTTCTTAAGTTTCGACAAATGAAAAGAAACTCACGTGTTTGGGGTTGTGTGGACCTGGGTTTAGGGTGGTGTTTTTTAAACATTTTCGGGTGGGCCTAGTGGGTATAAACCGTAATTGGGTTATACTTTAGAACACTAGACCCGGGTTTTAAACATTTTCGGGTGGGCCTAGTGGGTATAAACCGTAATTGGGTTATACTCTATAACACTTATATTAGCTGCTAAAATACTACACTCTAATACAAAAAAATCGACTTCTGAGAATTATATGAAGACAAAATTTGAAAATACTAATCTGTAAATCATATCTTAGGGGATGTATTCAATTTAACATTTGATGTGATTTGATTTTTAATGGGGTTTTAGATGATTTCAATAAGTTACAGAGATTTAAGTGATTTTTGTTAAACTACTCTAAAATATCACCTAAAACTATGAGATTTGGGTTTTAATCTTTTTAACTAAGAAATCCTACTCAAACACCCTAAAATCACCTGAAAACTTTAAAACTCCACAACTTAAAATATTTTCAATAACAGTGAATTTCAGAGTACTTTAAGAAATGTCAAATTCAATAACAGTGGATTTTAATTGAGTTTTTAAAATTCATGTTTCAATAACAGTGGATTTGTCATTTTAATACAAATCACCTGAAACTCTCAGTTGAATACATCCCCCTTAGTAATCAATTAAAATTGTCATGTTACATACTATATTGTAAAGAAATTGTTAAACACAAAATTCTTATTTACTCTTGTTAAATACTACACCCTATAACATGATTTAGGGTATAGGGTTTGAACCCAATCGAATTTAGGGGTTCAACATCGAATTTGGGGGCAACATCTAATTTGGGGGTTTAAACCGTAATGAATTTAGGGGTTTCAACCCGTTCTTATTTAAAATGAAAATTATCATAACAACTAACAACAACAATTAACCATGACCTCAAATAAATTAGATAGGGTTGAAACCCTATACCCTAAATCAATTACTATATCAGTTTCGAAGCATAAACAATAATCATGAACTGAAATAGTAGATCAGTTTCAAAACAATAACAGTAGTGCATGAATTGAAATGATAAACCACAAACTATCAAAGACAACAATCATGAACTCAAAAGAGTTCAACCGTTTTCTCCGGAGCACGCTTTGGAGGCTTAAATGTGGACATTCGATACTGCAAGGCCTCATCATTTGCTGCTTCCCAAAGATCAAACGCTATCTTCTGTCGGGCTTCTTGGATGTTCTCGTCATTCACCAAAGAGAAATCTAAACCAAGTAGATGGCACTCTATGAACTTCAACGAATAAGCACCACAATCATTGCCACTCGTGTTTAGGGCGCGCATCGGGACATATGAAACAACATACTGTTTGACATTGAAATCTTTCTTCTTATCTGATGACTGGACAGCCTTGACGATTCGTGGAATGAGGACGGCGAATGCTTCCACGGCCTTGTTGTTCTTCTTACCCCCACAATCAAAGACCTCAACAGTCCGGTTCACAAGATTGACGCACATAGAGATCCAATGGATTTGGTTGACACAAATAGGGATGTAGAGACGATCGACATCAACACTCCAAACCGAACCTGTGCTTCCATGATATGGAAGCTCACCTCTTCCATACTCGAGAAGGTTGTTGTCGACTTTGTACCCTCTCCTGTTCCCATCAAACTTGCCGTAGGCGGTGATGATCTGATTACTGAACATACAGTTCATAAATGCTACTCGGTTTGGCTTCCACCTACGCAATGAGGTTTTTTCGCGAAACAAATACATCATGGCGTCCATGTCCTGAAAAAGACAATGCATTTTTTTCAGGAATGAGAACCAATAACATAATTCAATATGCAAATTAAGTCTAAGCTAAACTCACATTGTTCTTCAACCATTCATTAAGCCCCATTATACGCGAAGCCAACTCTGCATCAAATTTAGATGGCCCAATCTGAAGTACTCTTTAAATAGAAAGCAATAGTGTGAAGATGTTTGTGAGGAAAATTGAGAAAAATAGTAAAAAAATACAAATATTACTTACTTGGGCTTGAGGATCCATTCAGTTAGTTTGGAAAATTTGTCTTCGGGAACAAAAACCAATTCGTAGTCGCTGTCTTTGCAACAGACTTCTGGATCATCTATATCATTCAAGAATGGTCGGTTGAAGATCTCTTGAGATGGATCAAACCCCTTAACATGCGACTCTTGTATAAGGTTGCCCATTGTCTTTTGTAAGTGCTCTTGGGTCCCTAAATTGAAATCTAAAGTGTCAAATAAGCTGCCAAACACATCAGACAACTATGGATCCCGGTTATAAACAGAAAAACATGGCATTAATACTTTTAAAACATATATATGACAACATCAAATACATGCAATTTCAGTACATCATCCTTACTTTAATATATTACAAACCACAAACAAATCATTATCCTTACATCAATATTACAAACATCTAACAAAACATCATCCATACAATAATATTACAAACCCCAAGAACAGTAACCGAATACAAACCGCAAGAAGAGAATTCAAATACATGAGAAAAGATCTATTTCTTGTTTACCTTTGTCTGAGACCTTGTCTTAGCAGCAGTTGCAGGACCACCAGTGTGAGAAGGAACCGAAGCTTTGTTGCGAGAAGCTCGACCGCGGGAAGTAGTAGCAGGAGCATTAGCGTGAGTAGACGCCGGAGTAGGAGTAGGAGCAAGAGTAGAATCCAATCCAGGAGCTTGAGTAGATTTCGTAGCAGCATCAAGAGTATGAGTATAACCGGAGCAGCACCATGAGTCTGAGTATAAGCCGGAGCAGCACCATGAGTCTGAGTATTAGCCGGAGCAGCACCATGAGTCTGAGTATAAGCCGGAGCAGCACCATGAGTCTGAGTATTAGCCGGAGCAGCACCATGAGTCTGAGTATAAGCCGGAACACCAACTGGAGTCTGAGATGAAAGGATCGTCTGCTCTAATTTGGTAAACCGGTCTTCAATTAAGTCGCGGACCTCAAGCCCTAAGGCAGTAAAAGAAGACTTAAACATACCCTGGATATAGGACTTCATACCCTCTTCAAGATCTCTGTATTTGTCGGTTGATCTTTGGCAAAGTAACCTCTTCTTCCTTGACTCGGCTCCAATATCCTGATACTGGTTCTTTCTCTTCTTTGTAGGAGACACATGGGCGGTTTTTATTTCTTCTTCCATTCCACAGTCACTTCTTTCTCCAGCCTCTTCTTCCTTTGAACCATCATCCTCAGAACTGTCCGCATATGGTTGTTCAGTTTCCTGATAACCCCAAACATGCTTACTCCAGTCATACTTCTTTCTGTACATGTCAATGATCAGATCGACCCTTTCGTCATTCATCTCATCGTCTCGCTCAAACCCAGCATCAACAATGATGTTGCCATTTCCAGTTGAAGAGATGTATGGAAACACAACTCCCTACAAAAAACAAAGTTCAAAAGTTAAACACAAAGATAAAGAATCATGAAATTCAATCACATTGATTAAAGGAATCAAAACTTACAGTGGATGCAAAATCGGACTCAATACTAATTATATCCTCATAGGAAACCTTAGCAGATCCTTTCCAATTTCTGCATCTCATGCTAGTGACGCCTTCTTTGAGCTTCTTACCCAAAAGAGACCCGATGTCTGGAATAGCTTCCATCAACCAAATCTGAAGTGCATAAGAGAATCCATCTATGACATAACTGTTCTTCGTCTTCACTTTATCCCTAGCTTCAGTAATGGAAGTCACAAGCGCATCAAAACAGTGAAAACCCCACAGATATTTTCTCATCTTATTGAAATCCATCACCAGCTTGATGTACTTGTGTGGGATGCACACCTTCTCATCCTTCGCCATAACCAGACCAGCAATCACACACAAATACACCATCCTCAGCCTATCAACATGAGACCATGTATTACAAGATTTCAGATGCACCTTCCTGATTTGCTGTAGGCTAATTTTTCCTTTTCTCCGCAGCAACTTACTCCAAAACCCTTTATCACCTCTCCAGTTATCAATATCCAAGTCAGGCTCGTCGTCTTTATATTTCAGACCAGTGATCGCATGGAATTCTTGCATTGAAAATCTGAGAGCCCTCCTAGCAAAATGGAACCACAAATCATGGCGCTTTACGGTCAGAAGCTGCTTACAAACGAAGTTGTGGATCACTCTCCCTGAATACTGAAGCTTGTGCACATAAATATCCATAACCTGAGAAAATAGCGGATCACCCAACACTTCCTTGTACTCTGCTTCAACATACTTCTCCACCTTCTTAAGTATGGAAGTTCGACAAGTGTTGTTGACCTTCTCAACTTGTGTTTCCGTTCCCTCTTTGAATAGGGTTTTTGGCAACTGATCCATCGCCATACTTGTGAACCATGAAACAAATACAATCACCACAGTCAGTACTCATAAAACAAAGTCATCATAATACAAGTTCATAATACTTAAGCGTTGACAAACAAGAAAAAGTATGAAACTTTACTTAGCGTTCAAAAACATCAAAAGAATTAAACTTTGATAACATAGACACCTAAATCATTAACACTAACTATCTCAACTAAAATCGATACATATCAAGCGCAAATTATGATAACGAAACACATATTTTAAAAAGAAAGACATGAAAATGAAGTCACCAGTTCTTATACAAACCTGAAAAGGTCGAGGTGTCTGAGAACAATGCACAAGGAAAGAAAAACAATCACAACAGTCACGGTTCATGACACTTTTCATCATAAAACAATCGTCCAAAAACATACATACTAGTGAAAACAAATCAAACAAAATCACCTAAGGCATACAAAAATGCAAACGACATACTTTACATGCTTTATAGATGTCAATACCCAATCAAATACAAATTCATTCTCCCTCAATGTCACGAGAAACAACAACAGGTACAAGAGATCAGTTGCCACAAACCAACAATCAAAAAAGTATGCAACTTTGATAAGATAGAAGCCTAAATCATTCACAGAAACTAAATTCGAAACATATGACAGTCAAACTATGATTAAAAAAAGACTCAAGTAAAAGATACAAAGACATGAAAGAAAAAAATCACAAACAAACCTGTAAAGCCTCGATTGGTTTGCTTGAAATAGAGCTGAGAGAGTATATTCCAGATCGGAGAGGCACGAGCTTCGGATATCGGTGAGGTTCGAGCTTCAGTGGTGTTCGGCGAGTTACTTGAGAACGAGATGCAAAGTGAGACGTGGTTTCTGAGACTGCGATTAAGAAGAAGAACACCATTGGAGTCCTAGCGGGCAGAAGGAACACCGGCAACGGCGAGCTCTGACACGCCGATGACTTGAAATCGTCTTTTGTTCTCTATCGCCAAAGGAGAAGACGAAATTAGGGTTCTAAGTCACGATTTGGGATTATCCCCTTTTGTTTATTTACCATATGTTTTTTTTTACTTTTAATTTTTTTTTAACAATTAATTTTACAAAAAAAAAAAACGTTTTAGGCTTAGATTAGGGACTTAATTGGGTTTACATAAAAAATTATGCTAAGTGGACAACTTCTAGTTCATATTATGGCATATGGACAATATACTAGTTTTTTTGTTGCATATTTCCAATTTTCCCTTATTATTTTGGCTATCAATATTATTTTAACCGTCCAGCCCACATTATAACTTTCATTTCATTTTTTTTGTCGGATGGTGGGGTGGGCGTTCGGGTCTATTCGAGTTTTCTATTTTCATGATTAAAGATTTCAGTCTCATTCAGATATTTATAAATTTTGGTTTGGGTTCGGTTCGGATCTTTGTGGGTTTAGCTCGGATTCAGATAACATGTTTTAAATTATTATTTTTAATTTAAAATTCATATATATTTTAAAATTCTCAAAATCTAAAAACAAAAATAATATATTACTATATTTAAATAATGTATGCCAAAATAGTATTTAACCTTGACTTTTTCTTAATAATTACAATTTACTGCCACTACTCTAAACCAGCCTAATTTGTGTCATTAAATCTTAACTAAAATAAGAAAATCTTAACTAAAAAAGTCAGATGACCTTTAATATCTATAAAGCCCATGTACAACAATAAAGTTGGATTGCCTCTCTCCTCCTGCGTCCACGTCAACAGAGAAGGAGGGGCATTTCGTGACACCTGTCAGCGTCTGCTTCAATATTGTTTCTGGTGCTATTGGGTACAGGTGGTTTAAGCGACGGGCCTTAGAACGTTTCCGGCCCATTCAGCGTAAGTTCAGTATACACCTTCTTAGCCCACACTTCTCTTTTGTATCTATCATGGGCTTAACCCAAATTATTTTTATTTTCCAATATTATCCCACTATTTGATCCAGTAAACTTCCTTCGCTGAAAGTCATCCTCTCGAGTCTCGACACAATCCTAATTTCTAAGACGACGAAGATCGTAACGGATGTTAATCACTTCAAGAGGTTGTCATTAACCTTTTCATTCATTCACAGTTAAAGCTAGAACCCACTACGTCTAATTGATTTCCTATCACTCTCCTATTCAGCTTCTTCGCGATCTTTAACCTATAAAAAGGGATCTCCAGATCCATGATTTTCAGAGTCTCATCTTGCTTTTCCACTCAACATACAGACATATAACTCCAAGATTAATGGACGCTTTCCAGCTATGGGTTTCCGAATTTAATCTCGGCTGTTGTAGCGGAACCGTCGTCACAAATGGAAGAGAGGTTGTGAACTTATGGGTGTAACATGCTGCTCTTAAATGATAAGGTATAAGTTGAACTTATTATGTTTCATGTTTGCTATTTTCATGTGTTTGTGGTCTAATTTGAATGTCTCTACTTCCTACATACATCTATCATTCAAGGATAGGTATATGTCCATCGCCTTAACACGTTCAGAGTACTTCTTAGGGAGGGAGCTATGTATGAGCTCAGTTGGTTTGATGTGACCAGAATTTGATCAAGCTGTGTGATTCTCATTCGACTTCCAAGTAGGAAGAAGATCTGTGATCCTGATGCAAAACCGTACAACTTATCTCCCTACGATTTATCACCCAAATGCAGGTGCTCATAACAACTTTGAAAGGCGGCCATGGTTAAGACAAGAGTATCTCACACCACAACCCTGCACAGCAATGGCTCCCAACAAAGGTACCTTTCTAATGATATGTGAACAACATGTAAAGAGCCATTTCAAAGGAGCTGAAATTGTTACATTTTCAGAGCCTTGGGGAAAGGCTGCTCAGGCAACACGCCATCATATCAGAGTAGGAAAAAGAGCTGCTGGTATCCATCAAGGTATGTCCAGATTCTATCACCATTTGTACTCCTTACCTAAATCTACCAGCTATTTACGTCTACTACTGCTGAATTTGTACCCAAAAATAAATAAATAGCATTACATTCTTCATCGCCTTGCTTATCAGATCGGTCCATGTTCAAATAAGGAACAATTTTCTCCACAGTTACCTGGACAAGATCAGTGTCCATAATTTATGAGAACTGGAGATTGTTAACTCGGACACTCTTGCAGATACCATTATCCACTAAAAGCAGCATCACCAAAGGGCATTACTTTCAGCCATATTGGACTCACACTTCGTCCTGTAAGTCTCATTGCTCAAGCATCTGCATATATTAGCTTTAACCTTACGGCCATGAAACTCCGATGTCTAGAAAGTAGAATATTTTGGTAAGAATTAATGGTTAGATTAGAATATTTATTTGATTCGGTAATGTACTTCTTTTTTTCTTTCTCCTTCCATTAAAAACAACTATGTGGGTAGATCTCTCATGATCTCTGACAAAGCTTTTTGAAAATAATTCTTCTTTTTGTTTACAATAATGCATGTTATAACAAAGATGATACTAATAGTAATATCATTTGCAGGGCACAGCGCAATGCAGAAAGAAGTGCTCAACATGGGATTTGCAAGTTTGTGCCAGCCTGAAAATTTGACAACTCCATGAGCTCATGAGCTCTTATTCTTCACTAACCTACATCATATACGCTTCGTCACTCACTGACATGCCTGTTGCCCCTCACCCTGTTGGGTCCTCATTGCTCGGCACATTAGCTCCATCATCATCATCATCATCCTCGAATGACCAACCCACAAAGTTTCACACTTCAAGCTCCATTAAACTCAAAACCACAACAAATGGTGGCTCAGAAACTGTTGCTATGAAGTCTCTCGGTCTTCTCTATGACCGTCTGTGTGCGCCAATTCGATACTGGTGAACCCAAATAGGTGACTCAACTATCATTGAGATTAAGACTTCATGTTTTTTTTTTTTTGTAAAACTATTTGTAACACTATCAAGACTTCAAGTTAAAGAGACAAAACTCAACGAAGAAAACCTCATTCTATTCTTCTTCGATTCTTTATCTCTATTTTTCTTCTTTTTTTTATCAAACTACCATGAACTCAGAAACATGAAAGATGTCCACAACAGATGTTTGGGATTAAGTACGAGAAATTGGACAATTTTTCTTTTTTTTTTTACATGTAAAGAAAAGAGAAACTAAAGAGTGTGTATTTATTATTACTCTGGCTTTATCATCTTTTTTTTTAAGGGCGGAACCAAAAGGTATTCATTGTTATAGATGTACTTCATAGAAACCTAAGATTGTGATTTTGTTTTCCTAAGAATCCAACTGAAGAAATAAGATGCATTAAACTGTATCTAAAGTAATGTTACAATAGTAATAGATTTACCTTTAGGTAAAATACTGGTTAGATTAAAAAGTTAAAATTAAAAACAAATTGATAATAAGAAAAACAACGGTGAAAATACCTGAAATATAAAGAATAGATGTCAAATAGTTTCACGGTCATTATAAAGTACATAAGTTTTTTAAAAAATTGTGTAAATAAATGCATCAACAAATGAAAATAACATGGACACAAGTTGTAAATTAAGGAAACATTAAAATTATAAATAAATAAAAAGAGTACTGCAGCAACAAACAAAAACCACTTCTAGAACAAAATTTGAACGTAAATGACAGCTCACAATACACTCAAATAAATATTATCTAACAACCAATTGTCACACACATTGATACAAACAATATGAACACTACAATTCACAATAGACTGTTTTTTATTTTCCGGACAATCGCAATAGACTACATATATTATAATAATTCAATCAAGAAATATTAAACAACCGATACAGATATATAACATAAACAACAATAAAAATAATAATAAAATTTAAAACAATAAAAATATCAATAAAAATAACTTTTCAGGTATATTAATTTATTATCGTGAGAAATTAGTCATTGTAACAATATTAAAATCTACTACTCTTAAAAATAAAAAAATATTAGTTATTCTTATTTTAGATTTTCTTCAACTATATCAGATTAAATAGGAATCAAACAGAAAAATATAAATAATTACATTTTCCATAATTTTCTAATTTAATAACTTTTGTTCAATAGCAAAAAAATGTGTATGGTTTTTTCAACTCAAACCCACAATATTTAATAAAATTTAAAATATAATCTTAGAGTAAAAACAAATTATATTTATTATTTTCAATATAAAGTAAATTTTGAAATGTTTTATAAAATTAAATTATATTTAATTATAAAATAATTTTAGTGTAAACTCACCCGTCTGTAAGGCGGACCAACCCCTAGTTTCCTATATAATGATTAACAATAATTAATTGGGCAATATTAGATCATATCTTATATTTACCATCTAGATGATAATCTGCGCGCATGCGCGGAATGAGTTCTTATAATAATGTTTGTTTATGAAATGATTTTAACATTTTGCAACACTACAATATTTATCGGTTATAAAATGATGAATACAAATGTTGACCACTTAAATATATTATCGTTGTTGAAGAATTAACGTACTACACCTCATTTTAATTATTTTTAAGACTTCATATGCACAAAATAAAATTAAGTTTGCGGCTCACACAAATCACCAAAACCAAATAGGCAACATCGATTGTATAATGACGAAAGGAGATTAGGTTTTTTGCTCTCGATTTGTTTACTATTAACTCTCCTAAGTGATTTCATTTTCTATCTCTATAGAATTATGCTTTCGTTCTCGTCTTTGTTTCATTGATATGAGTTAAGTTTCTTTTTTTAACTTCTTTTATGAATTCAGTGAATTACGTAAGTGTCAATTAAAATAAAAGACATCTGTAAAAATTAGTTTCACTCCATATACATATCTAAGAATCAAAATTTTGAAAAACAAATCACTGGCAAACTATATTAGCAGGTAAATGTTCAAATCTGATATATCAAGTTGTTATAGAATATAAGTGCAAACTCGAAATATAAATGTTTGTCTAGTATATATTCACCAGCTCGGTCTAAAAATCATTTAATTAGAACAACAAAACAAATTACTTATTTCACTAGTTCGGGTAATATCTGAATCCGAACGGGTAATATCTGAACCCGAATAGATATCCGAAGATAACCAAACATAAGTATACTTAACTCTATATTTCTATTTTATTTCTCTCATTTTATTCAGAATATTTATATTAGTGATTCTTATTGCTCAAAATTAGATAATATACATATAATTATTGACAAAATTATTTGCTACTCACTTGAAATACATATCAAGTTCCTGTTTCTTGCATTAACAAAAGTTGCATCTAAAATTTAAAAACAATAACTAAAGCAGTGTCTTTATATTTTTAAAGTTTTATCTCCAAACCTATTAATGGTTTAATCTTTTAAATTTTTTTTTAGAAAAACAGTTAAGTTAAAATATATTTTAAATACAAAAAATTTAAACAATGAATAATTTACTTATTTTTTCTTCAAAATTTTAATATCCGGAACCGGCCCAAAATATCCGAATCCGAACATAAAATACCCGAACCCGACTCGAAGTGTAGAAATACTAGAACGGGTTCTATACCTTTATACTGAAATATCCGATACAAACCCGAATGTGTATCCGAACGCCCACCCCTATGATATATCATTTGTATCTTGATTGAACAAAAAAAAAAAGTTAAACCATTGATCACAAAAATTTTATTGTGGGACTTTTACCATTTTTAGTAATTTATAGTCGTTTTTAAGAATTCAAAATATAACATATAAGAAAAAATTTAATTTTATTATATGTGATTGTTTAATTTCTTTTAATAATATAAAGTTAAACAAAAAAAGATAGATGTTAGAATTTTTTTAATCAAATATGTATTATTCATAATCATTTATTGTCATATATATGTTAACCACATTATGTAATTATGTAGCTTTTATTTAACGAAAGAAAAAATATTCTCTTGTACACTATTAATTAATTTGATAGTTAGTTTAATAAAAAGCATAGTATATGTTTATATGGACCAACTTATTTTTCTAACAATTCTAAGAATTATTCTTGTGATGATATGTAGATACGAAAACATGTTGTAATGCTCCGAAGATTAATATACATGGGATATAATGATCGTACTCTCAGAAGATTGCTGGTCCTATATATCTCTTACCTACACAAAAGTTTGAAAGTAGATAAAAAAAACCTATGCCGCCGAAAATCTTGCACACGTGTAAAAAATATTTACGTGCCACATAAGGTAGCACAACCAAATTTATAAACATCGTAAATAACCTATGGTATTTTCAAAATATATTGATATCAATCATATGATTATTTAAACAAATATTATGGTTAATATGATTATTTAATAATAAACTTTAAAAAGCGATGATTATTATTTTGGTTATCAATATTATTTTAACGACCCAGCCCAAATTATAATTGTCATTTCATTTTTTTTTGTTTGATGGTGGGGTGCGCGTTCGGATCTATTCAGGTTTCGTATTTTCAGGATTAAAGATTTTATTCCGATTCGGATATTTTTGGAATCGGTCAGGATCTTTGCGGCTTAGCTCGGGTTCAGATAACATGTTTTAAATTATTTTTAGATATTTTAAATTCATATATTTTTTTAAATTTTCAAAATCTAAAAACAAAAATAATATATTACATATATTTGAATAATGTAAGCCAAAATACCTAAACTTAACAAAAAGATTGGTTTGGTTTGATTATCTGGATAGAGAATCAATAGATATTTTAAATAATTTTGGTGTTTTGAGTATTATTTACCAATTTTTAGACTTCTATATTTGACTATTTGTATATATTTTAAAATATTTTGGAGAACTTCAAACTATCTTATATATTTTAAATATTCTCTTATATATTGAATATAATTGATCTATTTAAGTATATAAATATGATTTGGCTATATTCGTATATCCGAAATACTTCAGTTCAGGCCGAATTCGGTTATGGTTCTCTAAATACAAAAATTTCAACCCGTTCGGATATTTAACTGATTTTGGTTCATGTTCGATTCTACTTTTTCGGACTGGATTCTCTTTAGTTCTTCGGATTCTGAGTTTTTGCCCAGCCCTAATGGTGATTATTATTTTGTTTCAAAAAAATGATTTAAGAATCTATATTTGATATTGTTAATAAAAAGTTCTTCTCAAATTCTGTAGAAAACATAAAATTCACTTGAGTAATATAGATTTTGTCCCAGTAAAATCAGTAAATTTAGTGTATATTATTATTTACTAAATAATAAACATTTCAATATATAAAGGGAAATTGCCAAAAATATTACATTCATAATACCACTTTTATTACCCTAGGGCTAACTAATCTAGATTTAGAGTTTAGAGTTGTGGGGTGGGGTAAAGTTTTTGGAATGTCAAATTTAGGATTCTAATAAATATATAAATAAATACTTAATAAAATATAAAAAAATTAAAATAGTTTAAAAAATAATTTTCAATTTTTAAAAAGAAATTTAAAAAAATTTGATTCGAATTTGAAAACTTATAATTCGAAAACATTTAAAAAAAATGTTTTTTTAGTTTTTGAAATAATTATTTGATATATATATATATATATATGTATATATATATTTAAAATAATGGTATACGAGTCTTCTGTCACTTAATGAAGAAGATATTTTTGAAAATATCTTTTTGGTGGTAGTAAACATGAATAATTGTATCAAGAAGTGGTAAACATGAAAATCTCATATAATAAAGGGAAACTGGGGCCAATAACCATAAGAAATAAATTAAGAAAGTAACCATTAAAAAAAATTCCATCACTATTCTACATATTTCTATATTAATTGCCATTATACCTTTTTGAAATTCCCCTTCTTTAATCTAAGTCATTTTTAGTATAAAAAATGATTATTTAACTTTGAAACTTACTTATAAAAAATACAGAATTTGTTTTATACATAACATATTTCAATTTTAAAAAAAACGAATATATATTTGATTAATTCTGATATGTAATGTTGAAAAGAGAAATGTGCATACTATTCTATGGTAAATAGAATAGCACATACAAAATTTTATATAATTATTTAATTTGTGAATTATATAAATTACAAAGAGAGAGAAATTTATTTTGTTATGTTATGCCTCATTTCTTATATATATAAGGTATATATATATATATTTTGCTTGTAAATAATATACTATACTATACTATTTTATAGATATAATATAGTATGTCATAATATTTTTATTTTATTTTATTCTCTTCATCTTCTTCTCTTCTTCTTTTTCATCCCGATCATTAGGCCTGAGACTTTTATCCGAGATCCGGATTCGATCCGAGATCCGGATTCGATCCAAGATTCGATCCGGATCCTATCCGAAAATCCGGATATCCGGAGGGGTCGAATCCGGATCCGGATAGTAAAATGTTGGATCCGTCAAAGCCGGATCTGGATCCGGATATCTTAATTTTTAAGTCCGGATATCCGTATCCGTAAGTTTTATTAATAAATATTTCAAAAATAGTAATATATATATATAAATTAATTTTATTTAATATATTTTCTTTTTTATAATAGTATATATAAATTTTATGTAAATTTTGTAATATTATACATAGAAATAATTAAAGAGATTATATATTTTTTTATTTTTAAATTATTGTTAATATTTTATATATATATTAATATTATTTTTTATTTATTTAAGGATCCGGATATCCGCCGGATATTACAATTTTTAAAAGGATATCCGACATCCGGATATCCGAGAAACCCAGATCCGGATAAGGATAGTAAAATTATGGATCCGCCGGATAAGGATCCGAATCTGGATACCTTAAAATTGCCCGGATATCCGATCCGTCACAGGCCTACCGATCATCATGTTTATACTCCTTCTCTTTTTTTTTCTCATCCTTCCTCTTATTGTTCATCCCCTTGCTATACTGTATGGTTACTCTATAAAAAATAGTACTTTGTTTTGTATAATATCAACTAGATATGCAGTATAATAGATGTTCAGCCGTTCCATCGCACAATGTCTATTTGTTTCTGATATTCATTTTAACGTATACTCTGACCATGTATTTAGATATTAAATGTATTGTTTAGAAAAAGTTTTGATTAGTTACATGAATTGTAATCTTTATTGGAAATCATTTTTACAGTTATACTTGTCTCTTACAGATCAATATGTTATTTTGTTGAGATATTACGCAGACTGCATTAAAATTTACAGTAAATAGAACTAAAAAAATCACATTTTTCCATTTGGTTGCATTTCTGTTTAAATAATCTATTATATATCAGTACTATAAATAGAATAGAATTTGGTTTTGGCGTTTGTTATACAAACTCTCACGCGTTTGTGTTGCAAATTGACACACTATCCAAAGCATGTCTAGTTTCTTAATTTGCTATCTCACAAATTAACCCTATAATAAATGAGAAAACATTAATTAAAACCTTGAACTTTCAAAAGCAAAAAAAGTTCACTGGTTTTTAATAAGGGGTAATTTGCAAAATACCCTATTTAAGATTTGAAATTTGAAAAATACACTTTTTTTTTTTTTGAAAACTACACTTTCATTAATGTGAATTTACTTTTTTACCCAATTTGATACTTGAATAATTAATATATAAATTTGAAATTATAATTATTTATGTTTAGGATAAATATGTGTTTAAGTAAATATATTTTAAAGATAATTATCATGAATTTTATATAGATTTTAATTTATTTTGTTAATTTTATATAAACACAAGGCACGTCTCATTTTATATAAGATTTTCATTATTTCTTGAAGCCGAGTCAAGTAAATTCTTTTAATATGATTTTCACATATGTGTTTATTTTGTTTTACTTTGAATATGAACACTAATTATCATTCATCGCTTTGGCTTGTTATTCTTCTTTTTAACGTGACATTAAAACCATTAACTCAGATCGAAGTAAATTTGCATGTAATCTTCACTACCCTAGTTACTTGCTTGTTAAGTTATCTGTTTGGAGGAAAACTCTTATGGAAAGAGAAAACAGAGGATTGATATTAGAGATGATTGACGATGATAATATTGGAGATGGGTTCGAGAGAGGGAGAGAATCTCATAGTTTCCATCCACAGCAATCATTTTCTCAGGAATGAAGACGAGATCCTTGAAGCTAAACCAAGAGTTCTGGAGGATGAACAAAGGGATGAAGATGAGTAAAACTATTGGTTTTACCAAAAAAAAAAGTAGAAATAGCGAACATACATAACAAATGTTTTTATATATATTTATATAGATGGATACGCTTCTCGTATAGTTCATCAAGTTTTTGATCAACTGCATCTTGTACTGCAAGAAAGCTCTAACCAGAGCTGAATCTAATGAAAACGAAGAAAGCAGACATGTTTTATTTTTCTTATTCTTGGTTTCACATTCTTAGTTTCACAAACAAACATAATGGAAGAATAAAAGAGAAGCATAATTAGAAACTGAAATCTGATTCATGAATCAACAAACTTTTTGAGATGAGAAGAAAAATCTGTAAAACTAGAGAGAAAGGAAAAAAAAATCAGAAATGGAGAGGATAAGAGAAGACGAGACGCACCTTGCGTTCTTTTCTTTTCAAAATAATAAAAATAAATTTAAGATATATTAAAAAGATATGGGAAAGATATTGTGTAATATATTAAAAAGATATTCTCTAACGATTTCTTTTAATAATTTTTTTTAAAAAGTGTTTTAATGGGAATTGAGAAATATTAAGATTGGGCAATTTGGTAAATTTATATATAAATAAGTGTATTTTTCAAAAATCTTAAACAATGGTGTATTTTTCAAATTATATTCTTATTGAAGTGTATTTATCCAAATTTTTCCTTTTAATAATGTCCACTGGTTTTTAATAATGAATTATAAATAAAATATGTGACCTTAATATTATTTTTCCTCTCAAACAGAAAACAAAGTTTGAATTTTCTGATATTTTTTTTTGTATATTTTAGAGATTTTTTAATTTTTGTTTGGAATTTATTAGTATTTTTAGTTAAAATGAACAAAGTTTGGATATTAAAATTGGCATAGTTTTATAAGTTTGTATATTAAATGAGCAAAATAATTAGTTGGGATATTAAACTGGGTAGCAAAAAACTTTTGGGTTTTAAAAAGCTTAAAGAAATTTAGTTGGAGTATTTTTATGAACTTTTCCCATATATAAAATATTGATACCGTATAACTACATAACTGATCCAACACATAAAAAAAAATCATTTTCCACACGATACAGACTACAATAACGAAATATATATTTTAAACAATACACTAAAATTGTATAACTAAAACCATTAAATTTTGTTTTATTTAAAGTATATATATAATTAGTGAAAACAAACAGCCGCGAGGGCGCGCAGATCAAATTCTAGTTGACTTTGAGACAACATTTGTCACTACAACTGTAGGTACAAAAATATGCGACCAACTTCTAACTATTTGCCAACTTCAGTGCCATTCGCGTATTCTATCATAAGTTACTTGCAAATTTTCGCCCAAAATGAGCATTTACAATTTTATTGCTTAGTTGAGAACAATTTGAAACTATTTGGCGACTAAATAAGAAGATAACAAAATAGATGTAAATTAGGGAAAATTAACAACTAATTTATAATTATTTATTATTTAGAGCATCTATTAACATGAAATGTTTTTTTTTATTATGAAATTGGAAGAGTAAGAAAATGGTGGCAAATATATATATATGTTCTATTAAATAGAAATCACAACCTCATTTCATGCGTGATTTTTTTAAGTTGGATCATTCCTTAAACTTTTTATTAAATGTATTTTATTACGACTAATAATATATAGAATCTTTGAACTACTTTAATCATTATATCTTTTGATATCATTTTATTTTATATATATATATATTTTATATTATAAATTTTAACAAAGCTGTTTAAGAAGATTTTTAAAAAAATTTAGTTTTCAAAAATTATATATAAATATTTTCACTAATTTTGTATCTAGTTTTGAAATATTATTATACATTAATATATTTAGTTATTGTTTATAAATTAAAATAAAATAAAATTGTATCCTATTTATCTATTATATAATTATAATCAATCATATTAAAAGAAAATTATTATGTTGAGCTAAATATTTTAACAATATCTTAATTTTCAAAACGTTTATGTAAATATTTTCACTAATTTTGTAATTAGCAACGAAGTATTATTATGCATTGATATATATTCAATTATTGTCTATAAAATGAAAAATAAAAATTATATCCTATTTTTATCTATTTTATAATTATAATCATTCATGTTAAAATAAAATTATATAGTGAAATAAATATGATAAAATTATGTTATATTGATAAATTTATTTAAAAAAAATCGTAAATACAAATATTTCTGTTAAAAACATAATACGATGACAAAATGGCTTAATATTAGCAAACTATATAATACATGTATAGAAATTAACATATCTTAGACTTTTGTATATACAATAATATATTATATAAAATGAAAAAGAGTAAAAAAAAATATTGCTAAAAGAAATCCAGTTTTGAAGGGCGGATAAGAATTTTGCATAAATTAAATATAATATAATTTTCAAATATGTTTTCTCATGCACATTTTAATTTGTTTAATAACTAAATGCAAATACAATAAGATAAATATATAATAAGATACATGTGACAGTTTTAAACAATTGATTAATTACAACATGTAAACTATAAACTTATTGTATTTGAAATAGCTATAAATATATATATGCATATAAAATGAAAACTGCGCGGGTCAATGTCTAGTAAACACATTTAAATTATTGAGTTGTCGGAAAATGGATTCGGCGGACGTTATGATGGGGGCAATGAATCTTTGACGAAGCATATCATCTTTACATGCAGAATGTGAAGCTTTGATTTGGGTTATGGAGTGCATGAAGACCCTGCAGTTCTCAAACGTAGTATTTGCGACGGATTGTTATTAATTGGTGAAGACGGTATCCTCACCTGAAGAATAGTCAGCGTGTGATACACCCATGGAAGAATTATTCTGTAGTAAGATTTTCTTTCCTAACTTCAAGATCAGTCATATTTCAAGGGCACAAAACACAATGGCAGACAAGCTTGCACGTGCTGTGAAGAGTTCTCCTTCAGTTATGTTATATGTCGATTCTCTACCTACGGCTTGGTTATTTGAGTCGATAGGTTCTTAGACTAGTAGTTTATTGTTGTCAAAAAAAAAATTGTGTTGTGCAAGGCGAATGCCGGAAGTGAAATGTTATGGTTATATATAGTACAGCTCGGATCAAGAAAAAAAAAGAATATATTTTTGTAGTTTGCAACTATTAGATACTCTATATCTAAATGAGTCACATATTAGTGGAAAAATATGCCACTAATTTGCGACTATAGCATAAGATAATTTCACATAATGTTAACTATTAACTACAGGAAAATAATCTAACAAATCCAAGAGCTAATCTTTTTTTGTATAAATTAGACTCATTCATAGTATTTGGATATCAACACGAGATCAAAACAAGTGTAACCCATTTGTATCACTTTCAGATATAATCATTTCAATTTGGTTTATAAATGGTAGTTACTGGGGTGACTGGGAGAGGCTGTGGTTTGCTGTTTTTTGCTCTAAGATTTAGGTTCTAGATTTTTAGCTTTAGCTTTAATTTATTTTGCTGTAGAAATTTTTCAGAGCACTATATAAAATTTCTAGAAAAAGTACTTTCTAAAGCTAACATATTTCATTTTATAATGTTTTGGCTTTAGATTCAGTTTTTTAAAAATAAAAACATGATTGCTTTAAAAAATAGATGCAGAAATTAAAAAGGATGTGCACATCTCTTACAGCCTCAACCAATCACCCTCGTATATATCGTTCGGCCTTGTTCTGGTTTGCTCGTAATATAATCTATTTAGACAGAATCTGATAAAATGTTTTTGGATTATCAAAAAAAGTTATAATGGTCTAACTAGAGGATAATTGTTTGTAGTTTTTGGATTGGTTTTTGTTTTTTTTTTTCAAAAACTATTTTTCATCCAATCAAACTTTTTGAGAAATAGATTTCCTAAAATCTAGGAAAACTAGCTTTTTAAATAATTCCCAATTTCTAAACAAAAACCAAAAACCAGTTTTTTCTAGTTTTGTTGCTTGAATTATTTAACATTTATTTATTATTAGAAATATAACTATATGTAAGGTAGTTTGGTACAATGATAATGATAATAGGTAAGACACCTTACGAAAAAGACATTCTTAATCACTACTATATAAAAGAAACTAAATTGGAGCTTTCTAAGTACTGCCACATGGGCACAAATATTCCTAGCCAATGAAACTGCCATGTCATCTTGGACTAGGCTTAGAATTAATAAAATAAGTAGGCTGCACAACCCATTTAAACCATTTCGCAGCCCAATATGTTAATACGATACGGAAAGAAAAAAGGAAATAAGCTTAAAAATGCTTTTGACTTTTGGAAACGGAAGAGTTAGTTTGAAACCTAGAGCTAGAGAAAATAACGATTCCGATTCTTCATCCTCTCCGATTCAATCCATCTTAATGGTAATCATCTTCAATCTCTCTACATAGTTCTCACTCTTCCGTCTCCTGAAACTTTCGTCGCCACGAGAGAGGTTTTAGATTTGAGATTTCTCTGTATTCTAGGGTTCTTAGGTTTCGATTTAGGTTTCCTTCGATGCTAACAAACTGAATCTCTCGATTTCGAAATGATCCATCGATTAGTCTCTGTTGCCGTTTTTTGAACACTGATTTGTCGTTTTGAATCAGATGCCTCCTTCCGATCCATCAGATAAGGACTCCAAGCCGTTTGTGGAAACAGATCCCACCGGCGGATACGGCCGTTACGACGAGCTCCTAGGCTCCGGCGCCGTCAAAAAAGTCAACAGAGCCTTTGACCAAGAGGAAGGCATCAAAGTCGCGTGGAACCAAGTCAAGCTCAGCTGTTTCTCCGACGATCCCGCTGTGATGGAAAGGCTTTACTCGGAGGTGAGGCTCCTCAAGAGCCTCAAGAACAGCAGCATCATCGCCTTGTACAAGGTGTGGAGAGACGAGAGGAGCAACACGCTGAACTTCATCACCGAGATTTGTACCTCGGGAAACTTGAGAGAGTATAGGAAGAAGCATAGACACGTGTCAATGAGAGCTTTGAAGAAGTGGTCTAAGCATATACTCAAGGGATTGGTTTATCTCCACACGCATGATCCTTGCATCATCCATAGAGATCTTAACTGCAGCAACGTTTTCGTTAATGGAAACATCGGTCAGGTAATTAAAAAAACATAAAGTCACTGTCTTTTTTATTGTTTGGGTTTTAATGATTGTGTGTGTGTCTTGACAGGTTAAGATTGGCGATCTTGGATTGGCTGCAATCGTGGGGAAGAACCATTCAGCTCACTCGATCCTCGGGATACCAGAGTTCATGGCTTCTGAGCTATACGATGAGGAGAACGACCTACGAACACGCGACGGACGTGATATCTCTCCGCGGCTGAGGGATTCGCAGTCGAGAAGAAAGGAGAAGGAGAGAAGACTAAATCGAGACGATAGTGTTTTTGAGAGAGGAAGAGAAAGTACCTTTAGATCCGGATCCTGTAGACGTGGAGCAGCTAGCTTGGCGACTGGTGTCCTCCACCCCATCGGCGGAGGGAGATGCAGAGGTGCTGCCACTTCCAGATTCGCCGCTCCAGGAGAGCGGAGTCTTCGGACTACCTCTAACCGAATCCACATCCTTCTTCAACGTAACGCCACCAAATGCTTATGATCCACATGTGAACACGTGAGATCCAGGAAACAATCTAGATATTTTCGATGAGATTGTTAGTAAAGTTTGGATGAGATCATCAATTATACAGTTTATAAGCCTCACTAAACTAAATATTTAGTTTGTTTATTATGTTCGTCAAAGGGATAGTACCTGGTGAGAGGTGGCCATGAAGTCTGGGCTTCAGAGAGAATGTGTTCCTCATGTTTGTTCAGTGAATCTAATAGCGACAGGAGCATCACAAAACCTGAAGTTAGTGTTGCTTCTTGCAACATCAAAACCACTGAGCTCATAAAGCGAGCATTCTTTCAAAACGTGTTTGAATGTGAGCCTGTAATAAATTTTCTCTTTTTTGATAAAATATAAAATTAAAATAATTTTTCTAAAGAAATATCTACACACATTTTGGTGAATACCATAGCCGTTATTTAAGAGGTGTAAAATTTTGAATTTGTAATAAAAATAAAAAGCTATTTTTATATTAAAAAATAAAAGACTACATTATATTTACTTTTTTGTAGATGTACTTCAAAGACGAATTTGCAAAATTATTTAACATATCTACACCAACAAAACCTTTTGATAAATAATGCAGTGTCGATTTCGGTTAAGGCTACATCATATAAAAAATAATAATGTCTAGATTCCCATATATTTCATATCTATATGTGAAATAACATTTTATGTTCATCATCACTGACATCATTCAAACATACAAAAGTACTGAATTCGAAAAAAACATATCATGTTACAAAGTAATTAAAATAAAATTTTAATCGTAAAGATGTAATCCGCGCGTAGCGCGGACACGAAACTAGTTTCTAATAATAATAATAATCCCTGCGCACAGCTATGTGAGGCAATTTACATATATTCTTATTATGATGTAGTTTTCATATACATATTATTGTATTGAAATGTTTTAGAAAATCTCTTTATACAAATATATTTTGTCTGATTAATATTTAAATACAAATTATTCTATATTTTAATTTTAAGAATGCTTTTATTTTGACAATTTTATTATATTAGTTTATAATTTTGTACAAATGTTTTTTCCCTGATTAATATTTATTACATAAATAATATATTGCTGTTATTAAACCGGTTGCAGATAATAATATAGATTACATATATGTTTATCATAACAAAGTTTTACTGTACTAAAAATATTATAGTATTTGAATGTTATTTTAATCTAATAATAAACTGATGTAAAAAAAATAATTCCTATAAAATTTTTAACTTATCAATAAAATAAATTTAATTATTTGAAGTTAGTCGCTACAAATATTTATATATATATACTGTTGATAACTTTTGGTTTTACTTAGGGAAATAATTTTTTTGTTATTTCTTTTACTATTTTTTTTTAACTTAAAAGGGTTAAACCGGGTCTATTAAAGATACAGATCTAACTTCCGGGTGGAGGTACAACCCACGGATAGACCCTCTCCTGGCATTCAAATGAGCGGAAAGCAATAGCCCATAACTGTGTGGCTAGCGGGGTTCGAACAAGGGTTCACCGTATTGGATTTAATCCCTAAAGCGCCACTGGACTACCACCACTGGTTTTTCTTTTACTATTTCATATGTACTATTTTGTATTTGCAGTTTAAATTTTTTTACTAAATAAGTTTATGTGTGTTTTTGATGATTGTGTTTTATATTTGATTTTTTTCAGAATAAACATTTTATAGAATAAATTTTTTAATTCTAATAAAATTATTAATTTTAAAACCAAAAACCAGAGACTAAAATTCAAAATTTAAAACAACCATTCGGGTTTTTCAAAAAGCTAAAATCTACTGTAAAATCAAAAACCAAAAACTAAAAACCAAAAACTAAAAACCAAAATCTAAAAACCAAAAACTAAAAACTAAAAACTAGGAAAACAATCATTACCTAAAATTGAACCCACTAATTATTATCTTTAATGTAACTGTTTTGGTTTAATCAAAATCTATTAGTTACATTTTTTATTTAAAATCGCTAAAAATGAAAATGTTCGCAAAGGCATAAACACTAACAGATTGTAACCATAACCAGTAAAATCTATTACCTATTATAAAAATGAGCCTAACAATACATATATGCAAAGATCATATGCATGTAGATTTAACTAAATACTAGATCTCGATCCGCGCAACCGCGCGGATGTTTGTTTTCATTTATTTTTATATAAATATTTTGTTTTCAATTCTAAATTGGAATATATTATAATATATATGAGGTGTGTCTATTAATTTTTAGAACATAATAATTTTACCGTATATTTTTTTATTGAATTGGTTGTTTCAAACTTTCACAAGTAATTAAAAAAATTAAACTTTTAGCTTCATAGATTTATATTATCGAGTATATTAAGGTTGTTCAAACATAATAATATCAGAGTATACTTGTTCTCCATCAAATAGATTGTTTCAAACTTTCATACGTGTTTATTTCTTCTTATATATTTTTGTTTGTTTGTTGGATTAGTATTTCATTATTGAATAGATAAATAGAAATAGAATTTGGAACATATTAAAATATTATCATCTCCAAAGATAATCAAACATTTCACAAAATAAGAAAGTTAACAAAAACTAAACTTAAAGCTTCGTGTATAAATTTTATAAATAATTTAATTAAACATTTAAATATATTTTGTAAATGAAATATATACAAACCACAAATTAATGTGAAATCAGTTTAGTTTTAAAAATGTACTTGATTACGTGTAGAAGTCTCAAAAAATATTTCTGCTCCTTGCGGTCTCTTTCAAACAAGATGGTACAGGATATGGAAGTAAAAATTGATAACAAAATTTTCATACCACGTTTTTTTGCTTGGAAATGATTGATAGTTATTTGGTTCCTATAATATAGCAATATTGTGTTATAAACATATTATTTAGTTCCTATAATCTAGAAAGTGAGTTATTTAAACATATAATAATGATAAGATTAGAGATTAAATGTAACATTACTTTCTAGTAATAGGTTTATTAAGTTCATTTTTTTAAAAAATCACACATGAATTAATGTTGTGACTTCTGTTTCAATATATAAGATATACTATATCAAACGAAACCAATTAATTTCAGAAGACTAGAGTCTAAACCTAAAATTTTACGACTCTTTCATTTTCGAAAGGTGGTTTTACATTTTAAATAACCTCATGCTATTCCAACACATGTTGATTTCATGTAGTATATTTAAGTTATATGTATCATCCCAATTTATAGAACGCATTTACCATAGGTTAGAACTTATGAAAAATCAATATAAATATACATGAGTATAAAACGGGTTACTATTTAATATTTGAATGTATTATCACAATAGAATATTGATTTCTAGGTTTGATTAATTTATAACTGATTTTTGAGATAATCATTTAATAAAATTCTGATATAATCATAAAGGTAAACTAAAAATTTATTTTAATATAAGATAATTAATTCGAATATATTAAATGAAATTTGATTGTATGTTCAAAAGAATATTGCGAAGATTTTAAATCTAATATATTCAAACCATCAGATGGATTTTATATTTTTTTATTGCACTGATATTCCTAACAAACAGATCTAAAGATTGCTAAGCATATTCCATTTTTGAAATCAAACTAACCACAGAACCATTAAATCATATAATATTTAAGATCATCAATATTTCTTATTTTAAATATACTTTTATGCAAACTGAAGTTGTTGCAAAACATTTTTCGAAATGTCTTTACGCTAAATAATTAATACTCAAAAAGCTAAAGATTTTGCAGCATATCTCGTTTTGGAATAGAAACTGACAATACAACTAATGAATGATGAAATATTAACAATATTCTCATCCTAAATATATTTTTCCAAAAGTGTAAATACTTGCAGAATATTTCTCTTAATTTTTTATCTTAAACTATATCCAATATATATTTTATTAGATATTTGGTGATTGTTTCTAAAAAAGGAAGAGATACCTTAAAATCGTAAGATAAAGTATTGTGTACTACAATATGTATTGTCTAATATATAAATCAATTTATTTACAATATAAAATACTGTCTAATACAATTTTTAATATATAAACCTTTTTCAAATAACCATATTTTACAGAAAAGGTTGTATATGATATAAGAAATAATAATATATGTACAAAATAAAACTTATTTAATATATGTACATTTAAATTACTTTACACAATATTCCAAAATATACAGTTTAAAATAATGAGTTTGATAACACTTATAAACATCTGTTAAATGCCATATATTTTACCAAAAGTCCAAAACTGTTTGTACATATATTGACAGAGCAATAACAATTTAATAGGTTTGAAATAAATCTTATAATTTACAACTATATGTAAAAACAAAAAACTCCTGCGCATACTATCATATCTATATTTAGATGCATAAAATGGTCTCATGGACTATTCATTATCAATGAAAACAGACAAAAATTATAAAACTTAAATTATCTTTGAAATCGGATGTCGTCAACAATTATATGTGGACACGAAGATCATACTATCATCACATAAGGTCCAAATAACCCAAAATCTTAAATGGTAATAGTTTTTATTGTGTTTTGTAAGAAAAATACATAAACGCGTTTTAACGCGGTTTATAACCTAGTTTGGTTTATAAGTGGGTCGGTCGGGTCATGTGCTTCAGGTACAGTTAAGTTCAAGATTCCGGTCTGTACCACATAACCAATGTTCTCATTCCGAACATCAAGTTGACAATCCCTTCATACAATGGGAAAATGGATCCCAAAGATCACATGACAGCTTAACCTGCTTCATAATAACACTGAAAATATTCTAAAATTCCAGTACATCGCCAGTTCCTCAGTTATGAGCTCATACATTATATCGCTGACTCTTTGTTACCTACACTATTTTGCGCCTTTGTGATTCTCATTTTTAATTGTGCATTTATAAAAAAATCCTTTTAAGGGGTGTGCATAATAACCAGATACAAAAACCAAATCCGAACCCGATCTGAAATACCATAACTCGAACCCCATCTGAAATACCAGAAATCGAATCCGATCTGATATATAAAAATATCCGAACAAGTATTAAGTTAGAAGAGATTGGATACCTGAATCCGATCGGGTAATACCCGATACCCAATGGATACCCAAATTAACCGGAAAAAATGTATACTACTAAGGAGATGTGGTCACATGGACATCTTTATAGAAATATGAAAACTGTACTACTTCACAGAGACTCCATAAATTAGAGTAATTTTTAAAGAAGAAGGAAGATGACTTACTCGTAACGTGATAATCAGAATGATTACGTGCTTCGTTGGAGTTGGAGCAATACGAGAAACAATTCAAATTCCTCCTTCCAAATATAAATTTGCAGAAAGTAGCTAAAGAATGACAATCAATTACTTCAACTGAAACTCAGATCAACAGAGAAGACCGAGCCTGATCTTGTTCTTTTTAAAGTTCATCACAAAGTTCGGGTTTTTGGTTATACCCGAACCCGAACTAAAAATAGTCAAACCCGACCCGATATGTAAGAATATCCGAATGGGTTCTAAACTCCTCTACTGAAATACCGGAACCCAAAATACCCAAAAGGATACCTGAATGTCTAGGCCTAAATCTTTGTATGAGATGAGGAGTTTCAAATTTGGATCATTTCATATTTACATGGATCCAAAATCGTTAACTTGTGAATCGGATGCTTGAACTTGATAACACTGAGTCAAGGAAAACATTTTAATGGATTCGTATTCAAAGATAATATATATCATCGCATTAAGGAGACACGCAATAATAAAACTAAAGGAGGAGGAGGAAGGGACCAAAGGCAAAAGATAAGGCGACCACAGAATCAAAATGACAAAACACATGGTACATACGGTAAAAAGTTCATCCACTTTTTATTCCTAAATAAAATGTACTCACTGTAGGTCAAGGTTTTATTTTGCATCATTGCATGTCTAAGGAGTTCTGCAGCAATACATATAGCAAATAACCTCGTCTTGCTAGTATACATATATATATATATATACATATATATATATATATACATACAATTAGCAATTCAGTTGCATGGAGTATATTTTGACTTCTCACTAATTATAAACGTCGAGCTGTCAAAGCCTCTATTTCACAAGTAAATACTAAGTTTCTGATAGAGCTAGTGATACTAAACTCTCGTATTATTAATCTGTATAATACTCAACCCAATACAAGTCAAGTCCCTCTCTTAGAAAATATCTAAGAGCCCAAATCCAGATTACAAAATACAAGCCAAATTGAATCATGAGTCAAGCTCAACTATTTATACTATCAAGACTCTAACAAACTCCCGCCAAGGCCGTTATGATCTTCACTTCAACTTATCACTTAACCGTTTCTTCCAACTGATCTGCTGATCCTTCCCTCTCTCTTCCTCTTATCTTCTTCCTATAGTACACCCTCCAGCTCTTATCATTACCCCCCTCGGTAAGACCGAGCTTGTCCTCAAGCTCGAAAGAAGGGTAATCACGCGCAATATCCTTCACACGGAGCCATGTCTTCTCATGGTCCGGTAAGCCCTTCCATTGAACCAAAGCCTCAAGATGACCTTATGCATCATAACGAGTGCTTTGTATATGTTCTGGCTTTAGGATAAACTCTTCATTCTCCTCCAACATCACCGGTAACGTAGTCACCTCATGACTCTTCCCCAGAACCGGTTTCAGTTGGGACACATGAAACACCGTATGAATCTTACTATCCACAGGTAGCTGAAGACGATATGCTACCTTTCCAACGCGCTCCAAAATAGTAAACGGTCCATAATATTTCGCAGCAAGCTTTTGACAGAATGATTTACTGACAGAAGTCTGACGATATAGCCGTAACTTGAGATAGACAGAAGATCCCACTTCAAATTCCAGATCCCTTCTCTTCTTATCCGCGTTATTCTTCATCTGTGCTTGAGCATTTAATAAATGCTCTTTAGCATCCTTCAAAATGGCATCGCGAGACTTCAGCATATCCTCGAGTTCATGATTTGTTGTAGACCCATCTTCAAACCACAACAAACTGGGAGGATCGCGGCCATAGACCATTTTGAAAGGAGTAGTATGAGTAGAGGTATGATACGAAGAGTTGTACCAAAACTCTGCCCAAGCTAAGTACTTATGCCACTGTTTAGGATGAGCAGATGTAAAACACCGCAAATAAGATTCCAAACAGCGGTTAAGAACTCCGATTTGGCCATCACTTTGAGGGTGATAGGCTGTGCTAAACTTCAGTGTAGTACCAGCCAATCTGAAGCACTCACGCCAAAACTTGCTGAGAAAAATCCGGTCTCTATCAAAGATGATAGAAGTTGGATAGCCATGTAAGTGTACAATCTCCTTTACAAATTTCTCAGCCACCGTAGTTGCAGTAAAAGGTTGTTTTAGGCTCAGAAAATGGGCGTATTTACTTAGTCTATCCACAACCACCAGTATGACGTTGGCACCTTCAGATTTCGGAAGTCCTTCGATGAAATCCATAGACACTTTTGACCATATCAACTTCGGAAGTTCGATAGGTTGAAGCAAGCCAGCAGGTTTGAGAGTGGAGTACTTATGTTGTTGACAGACACTACACTCGGCTACATACTTCTTCACATCCACCTTCATCTTTGGCCAATAAAAAACCTGCTGAATACGCTTGATTGTTTTGAGGATTCCCGAATGACCCCCTATAACTCCATCATGATATTCTCGAAGTATCTGCTGAATAAACTGAGAGCTTCTCGATAAGACCAGTCGACCTTTGTAGAAAAGTCTCCCAGCTGCCACAGTATAACCCACCTTAGGCAATTTACCCAGTAACACCTCCATAATCACTCGCAGAATATCCTCATTTTCATCAAGTTCATCAAGGATATTCTGCATTTGTACAGATGAAGACACTGTCAAGGCACAGAGCACTCCATCAGTATTTACTTGTCTGTCAATCATTACCCTGGAAAGCCCATCCGCCACTTTGTTTTCACACCCCGCCTTGTAAATGATCTCAAAATCGTAGCCTAACAACTTAGTGAGCCACTTTTGATAATCCAAAGAAACGTCACGTTGATCCAAGAGAAATTTGAGACTCTTCTGATCAGTATGCACAATAAACTTCCTACCCATCAAATAGTGTTTCCATTTCTGTACTGCTAACACTATAGCCATGAGTTCACGCTCGTAGATAGGTTTCAGCTGCTCTCTATCTGACAACCCTTTACTGAAGTATGCTATAGGTCTCTGATTCTGCATTAAAACTGCGCCCAAACCGTACCCTGATGCATCTGATTCTACCACAAACGGAATACTGAAATCCGGTAAAGCAAGAACAGGTGCTGTTACCATAGCTGTCTTCAATCCTTCAAATGCCTTCTGTGACAAACCCGTCCAATCAAAGTTTTCTATCTTCAGAAGGTCTGTGAGAGGTCTAGCTATAATTCCATATGCTTTCACAAATCTTCTATAATATCCCGTAAGTCCCAAGAAGCTCCGTAACTCTTTCACTGATCGTGGAGTAGGCCAGTTCTTCATAGCTGAAATTTTACTCGGATCAGTAGCAACCCCCGCAGCAGATATTATGTGACCCAAATATTCCACCTGCGTTTGACCAAAAAGACACTTCTTCTTGTTCGCGTAGAGTTGATGATCAATCAAAGTTTGAATTACAGCTTGGAGGTGAATCTTGTGCTCCTCTATGCTGTTGCTGTAAACCAAAATATCATCGAAGAAAACTAATACAAATTTCCTTAGGAACGGTTTAAAGATCTCATTCATGAGCGCTTGGAATGTGGCAGGTGCGTTGCTTAACCCAAACGGCATGACTACAAACTCATATTGACCCTCATGGGTTCGAAAAGCAGTCTTCTCAATATCAGCCTCTGTCATTCTAATTTGATGATATCCCGAACGTAAATCCAGTTTGGAGAAGATCACTGCACCGTTTAACTCATCTAGCAGCTGATCAATTACTGGTATTGGGAATTTATCTGGAATTGTTGTTTTATTGACTGCTCTATAGTCGACGCAAAAACGCCATCCTCCATCTTTTTTCTTTACTAGTAATACAGGGCTCGAAAACGGGCTTCTGCTGTTTCTTATCAATCCTGCATCTAACATCTGCTTCACCATAGTTTCGATAGCTTCCATTTGTACGTGAGGATAACGATATGGTTGAACCGACATTGGCTTCGTTCCTTCCCAAAATCGAATAGAATGTTCGAATCCTCGTACTGGAGGTAAGCCTGTTGGTTCCGCAAATACTTCCTTATACTCTTCCAATATATCCACAATCTCCATCGGTATTGTAGGTTCCGATACTGCCGCCATGAACAGCTTGAACATGTTACCATCCCACTCCAATCCTTCCTCATCAGAACTCAACTTCTGCTCTGTTGTCTGAACATCCACATCTCCACGTAAAGTGACTCGTCCCAAACTCGTATTAAATGATAGCACTTTCTCTTCCCAATCAACCTCGCATTTCCCCAAAGTCCTTAGCCATTGAATACCCAAAATTATATCTGCACTTCCCGGTTCCAAAACGATGAAATCTTGTGTTATCTGAACCTCTTGAAGCTGCAACGATACATTTTTATACACACTGGACCCCTGCACCTGTAATCCTGTACCCACCAGCACTGTGAAGTTACCCTGAGAAACAGACTGCAGATTTGCTCGTTGAACCACCTCCGGAGATATAAAGTTGTGAGTCGCTCCACTATCGATCAATACCACACTCCGGTCTTGCCAATACTCCCACGGATCTTTGTTGTTGTTGGAGAAGATTGGCCAAGAAAAGAATGTAATGAAATCTCCATTATCTCAGTTACTTCGCCCCCATCGAACGCCTCATGAAACTCTTCTTCAATTAACTCCATCTCACAATCTTGACAGACCACCATAACTTGTAGCATCTTATTCTTACACAAATGCGTCTTGGACCATTTCTCTGGACACTTGAAACACAACCCATTCCTTCTTTTATAATCATATTCTGCGTCAGAAAGCTTAATAGGATTATTGTTCTTCTCGTTCATCTTCGGTTGCGCTTGCTTCTCTACTTGCTTTTGACCAGTGTCTGCATTTGTTTGTTTTGGTTTCCAAGAAGAAGCAATGTATGTTGCTGAAGGTTTTGTTGTACTGTTGCTCGAATATCTCCCACCTCGTTGTTCTTGAGATTTTCCCGCTGCCAACAGACGACAAAATTCACTGTCTTCCATCTTCAAAATTGTTTCAATATGATCAGGTAGAGTTCGAGGTTCCTTCATCTTAATAACTTCTTTCAGCTCCTGCTTCAAACCATTGAAGAATATGTCAATCAAGTTCTCCTCTGCCACACGTACTTGAGAAGCAAGTTCTTGAAATTCTTTGATGTACTCTGCTGCTGAACCATGTTGTTGAATTCCGAACAATCTCTTCCCTGGGGTCCTCTCAAAAGACTCAGCAAAGCGAGATAACAGCCTCCTCTTAAACTCATTCCATTCTCTGAAAGGCCTGAACTCCAATTCATAGTTGAACCAACACAATGCATCCTCTGACAGACTCAAAGAAACTAGCTCCATCTTGTAGTCCTCATTGCTCTGAGTCACCCGAAAATATCTTTCTGCCCTCGCTATCCAATCAAACGGATTTTGACCTGCAAACGTAGGCATCTCCACCTTCTTGTAGAGACCTTTTCTATTTTCCTCACTACGATCAACAGGCCGATAACCTAGCTCAATATTCTCCCGGTTACGTTCCAGATTAGGATTCGTTACCTGAACTGGTTGTTGGACCCTCGAATTGATCTGACTTGGTTCTCCTAAATCAATGGACGTTGTGTGAGCTTGATTCTGCTGGAGAGATGCGATGAGAGATTGCATCGACGCCTCCAAACGATCGATTTTCGCCTCCGAAGCCTTCATCGTCGCTTGAATCGTCTGCATATTCATTTGCGTCGTCGCGACTATCGTATTGACGCGTTCGTCTAAGCGATCGATCTTCTGATTCAACTCCGCCACCGATGTGTCCAGAATCTCGATCCGTTGGGCCGATTCGCCGAGCTGCTGCTCCACCGCTGCGGCGGATCTCGTCATCGTCAGAATCGCGTATCACGAGCTGCTCACCGCACCAAATGATAGAGCTAGTGATACTAAACTCTCGTATTATTAATCTGTATAATACTCAACCCAATACGAGTCAAGTCCCTCTCTTAGAAAATATCTAAGAGCCCAAATCCAGATTACAAAATACAAGCCAAATTGAATCATGAGTCAAGCTCAACTATTTATACTATCAAGACTCTAACAAACTCCCGCCAAGGCCGTTATGATCTTCACTTCAACTTATCACTTAACCGTTTCTTCCAACTGATCTGCTGATCCTTCCCTCTCTCTTCCTCTTATCTTCTTCCTATAGTACACCCTCCAGCTCTTATCAGTTTCTTGCTCACAACAAGCTATCATCTTCCCATCATTAACTATAGCTGGACCATCACAACAAGCTTTCATTTCACCAATAAATGAATGTACACTAGAATTGCAGGTGGTCCCGTATAAGTGATTTGCTTCTTCTATCTACAGAAACTATTGGCCTAAATATTGGAAAGTAGCGTTGCATGAGACAAGAAGACGACTTAGACGAGATTGAGAAACCAAAGCGTATGGTGCTCATGAATTCGTCAATGTCCCATTGGATGATGTGGGGGTAATTTGTTAGTTAGAATTTGGAACCAACAACAAGAAAAACGTGTGCGCGCTCTCCTTTTCACTTCTCTAGAAAACAACAAAAAAGTAACGTATCAATCTTTGCGTTCTATTGTAACGAGTAGATAGATTTTATACTCGTAAAGCTAGTTAGGTTATCTGAAAAATGATCATGATTCCAGATCAACCACACAATAAGCTGGTACGAATATTTCTAACAATCATGTCCAAATTCGCGGTGTTTACGTGTAACTAACATCACGATATATAAAAAACCACAAAAAAAAAGCTAACTTCATATTGCGCAACAATATATTCATATATCTTGGACTCTCGATTTGTCCTGAAATTACCATTATCTATGAACACGTATGGTGACTCTATATATACTTCTTCTTCATATATGGTAGCAATATATGGTGGTTATAACTATGTAACGATGTATATATATGCGTTAACGCATTACCAGAGAGCCGGCCCTTGGGCCAAGCCAAAGAAGTCACTGCTTCCGGCCACTTAATTATAAGAACAATTTCGGCCACAAAATTCCAAAAGTTTACTTTGGTATAGTGGTATAAACTTACTTTGGTATAGTGGTATAAACTTAAGGGTTCTAACTTTCTTTGCTTCCAACCAAGGTCCGAATTGCAGAGGGCGGCCAATTTTTAAAATTTTGCTTCCAGTCTAATATTTTCTAGGACCCGCTCTGTGCATTACCAAGATTCCTAAAAGAGTATTTTTCGTAGAAATACTTCAACAACAAAGATTGATCCGTGCACCCGCGCGGGTATTGATTCTTGCATTTTTATAAATTAATTTTTTTTTTCATAATTAGTGTTATATATTTTAGATGGATCGTAATATAATTAATTATATTCAAAAAATCTGGACCGAATCGGGTAATATGGTTATTTTTGGTACAAATATCCGAACCCATTTCAAATACATTTGTTATTTAGATATTTTTGGGTTCCTATACATCATAACCGAACTCATTTAGACCCATAAGGACCCAACTCAAACCCCACACATAAATTTATAATACTCAAGCCGGGCCTACTTAAAAAAAATACCTGAAAAGAACAATCTGTACCTAAATGGATAGACAATGTTCATACATAACTGATTTTATAAACTAATAAAAAAGACTATTTCTATGTGTTTGACTAAATTAAGTGAAATGGAATATAGAGTGAAAAATTAAATAATAATAAATGTAATACATTTTTATTATTTTGATTTAATTTATTATTTTATTCACAAAACATGTCATTGAATTATGTTTTTAGCTACGTAGTTTTCCACCGATTGAAACTAAAAAAATTTATAGTAAAATAAACTAAACCGAACATTTAACTATATGCAAAACTAAGTTATTTTACATTTTTGATTTTATAAATAGCAAAAAGTTAATGTTGATTAACTAGTAAATAAAAATCTGCACTATTATTATTATGTTAATATAATTAATGATGTGACGTATTGTTAAGGTAATATAATTAATGAAATTGTTAAATTGAGTGATATATAGAAATACAATGAATGTAATTATATTAATGAAATTACAAAAATGACGTTATACTTTTTTATACGCAATCCATGTTTTCAAACAATTCTCATTTATACTGTTATTCATGTTTCCAAACACTACCAAAAAGTATTTTAGTTTTAATAACATACTTCTTTTTTATACTGCTATCGATATTTTCAAACAATTCTCATTTATACTATTATATCAATGTTTCCAAAATTACTTCAGTTTTAATAATATAGATTAATAAATTTAGATATAATATTATTGTTTAAATGGTCTTTATAATTGTTTTACTAAACCACCAAAAGATATATATTTGTACGTAATGGTTTGTGGTCGTTTTTCGACCAAATGGTTTGTGGTCGGTTGGTCGCTGCGATATCATGCAGATTGAAATTATCTTATAGTCATATTTGGTGATTAAGTTTCACATTGATATTACGTTTCATCATATTCTACCTTTTAATGTATTAATTTTTATCGACTTTGCTATCAAAAGATGTCTTTTGATAGATGAGTATTTTAGTGAACATCTTGATCCATTAATTGCTGTGGTTACATATATATATATTGATTAGTTATAATTCAGAAAGAACCAAAATGTGGAAACAAGTATATAAAGAGAAGACAGTCAGAATAAGAAAAATAATAATTCAGTAAAAGTAAAGAAAAATTATATCAAAAATAAGAAGAATGTAAAGGGAAATATACCTAAATAATCTTATTTGGCTAAACCCAAAGTTAAGTTAAGGTTCTAGAATCTCTCTAGAAAAATCATAAAAGATCATCACCTCCTCAAGTGTTCTAGAGATCTCTTTTGAATAAGTATTAGTAGAAAAAATCTAGATATTATGTTAGAGAGTTCTAGAGATTAAGATAAGGTTTGTAAGATATTTTGTACTTTTGGAGCCTATAAATAGCTCTCTCCTCTCTCATTTGTAACATAACACAAGAAGTTGAACAAGTGTAATAATAAGAAAGTTTTTCTTAAAGAAAGAGTGTCCTACTCAAAGTTCTCTAAATCTCTTTTTGAGAGTTCTTCCATATCATTCTTCATACTTAGAAATTCTCTTGGTTCTTTCGGGTTCTCGGGTATTACGGTCTTGGGCTAGTGCTAAGCACTATCAAGGGTGGTTTCTTTACATGGTATCAGAGCCAAGCTAATCTTGTGCTCATCAAGATCGGTTTATTTAAAGAGAGCTCGGGTCTATTCTAAGTATGGAAGCAACGGGTCATGTTGTTGGATTAGGAATGGAAATCCTAAACCAATCTAACTTCCGGTTATGGAAGTCATGCATGGAGTCATACCTGGTGAGTGAGGACTTATGGGATGTCGTCGGTGGTAACAACACAGCACCACCAAGGGGAAATGCTGCAACCCCGGAAGCGAAAAAGGAGTGGACACGGAAGAATGCCAAGGCGGAGTTTGCTTTGAAGAGGTCCATATCTTCAAGCATATTTGAGCATGTCTCAAGGTGTACTTCCGCTAGTTCCATTTGGCAAGCTTTAGATCAATTGTTCAACAAGAAGAATGAGGCTAAACTACAATTATTAGAGAATGAGCTTGCGAATGCGAAGCAGGGGGAGTCTTCAATCTC
>NC_027753.1:24098476-24100268 GCF_000695525.1 Brassica oleracea var. oleracea | reverse complement strand
AAGGATGGGCTACACAGCCTTCCTTGGAAGAGTTTGAAAATTTGCTAACTTCGCAAGAGTCCTTAGCCATGCAAATGTCAGGAGTCAAAATGAATGATGACTCGGGAAGCGCCTTTGTAGCTCGGAGACAACAAAGCTTCAAGGCGAAAAACAAAGATGGAGGTTCAAGACACAATGATGAAAGTGAAAGACCTTCTATGGATAAGAAAAAGTTCAAGTGCTACCGGTGTGGAAAGCTTGGGCATTTCAAAAGGGATTGTCGAGTCAAGTTGACGGAAACAAATATGGTGGAGTCAAAAAGTCATACGAAAGACGAAGAATGGGGGAAATGTTTCACGGTGGAGGCTACACATCCAGGTACACCCACAACTAAGAACTTGAGAAATGATTGGATTGTAGACTCGGGTTGTAGCCATCATATTACCGGAGATGAGATGTTATTTTATAGTCTTCAACGTCATGACGGAAAAGAAGCCATTATTACCGCTGATAATTCAATCCATCGAGTTGAGAAGGAAGGGACTGTTGTCATTAAAGAAGATGATGAGGAACCGATCACCCTTAAGAATGTGTACCATGTCCCTGGAGTAAAGAAGAATCTTCTTTCGATGGTGAATGCGGTCGACTCAGGTAAAAATGTTCTATTTGGCCCAAGAGACGTTAAGTTCTTAAGGAATATTAAAGAATTAAAAGCGGATGTTGTTCACACTGGAGCACGCGTCAAAGATTTATATGTTTTATCGGCCTCACATGCCTATGTGGAGAAGATGAGTACGAATGACAATGCTTCCATCTGGCATGCCAGACTTGGCCATATAAATATGACCAAGCTTAAGGTCATGGTGAATAAAGACTTGGTTCATGGGCTTCCAAAGTTGAAGATTCAAGATGGAGGAAGAAATTGTGAAGGTTGTCAATATGGAAAGTCACATAGACTTCCATTTGATCATTCAACCTGAAGATGCAGCGCCGACTCTCAAAGAACAAAGTTGGAAGCAAAGGCAAGGAAGTGTATCTTCGTCGGTTACGATGAACAACGGAAAGGCTGAAGGTGTATGGATCCAGAGACACATAAATACACAGTGTCTCGTGATGTTGTCTTTGACGATGTTTCATCCTACTATGGACCACATCAAATCTTAGATGAGCAAGATGGTTCAGGTTCCTCTAAGACTAATGAACAAATTATTCAAGTTCCAGGTGATAATGAAAGCTTTGAGAAGGAGGCTCAAGGTGAAAGGGGGAGCGTTGACCAAGATGAAGAAGAGGAGCATGATCATAGTTCTGTCGCAAATCAACGACCAAAAAGGAACATTGTCAAACCCGCTCGGTTCAGAGATGAAAGGTTCGTCACCACTTACTTTTGGTACTTTGCAGCTCCTCTGGATGAAGATGAGCCATCATCTTATGAAGAAGCAAAAGGGGTTGAGGAGTGCGTGACCGCAATGAAGGAGGAGATTGATGCTCTCATGAAAAACGAAACATGGGATTTGGTTCCAAAACCAAAGGATATTAAACATGTTTCTTGTAAATGGGTGTATCGACTAAAGCGAAAAGAATATGGGAGCATTTATAGATACAAAGCAAGGTTGGTTGCTCGAGGGTTCTCTCAGAAGTATGGAGAAGATTATGATGAGACCTTCAGTCCAGTAGCAAAGATGACTACGGTACGCTCACTCTTATCTTTAGCTGCAAGTTTTGAATGGAAATTATGGCAGTTAGATGTGAAGAATGCTTTTCTCTATGGTGAGCTTGATAAAGAAATATTTATGGAGCAACCACCTGGTTTTGA
>NC_027753.1:24097986-24098408 GCF_000695525.1 Brassica oleracea var. oleracea | reverse complement strand
GCTTGGTATGGAAAGCTTGCTCAATTTCTCCAGTTTTGCGGGTATATGGCATCAAGTGCTGATCCAAGCCTATTCTTCAAGAGAAGTGGAAGAGCTCATGTAGTAGTTCTCTCTACGTGGATGATATGATCATTACTGGAAATGACGATGCTGATATTGCTCGTCTACAAGAGGATATGTCGGTGAGGTTTGAGATGAAGAAGTTAGGTGAACTTAATCACTTTCTTGGTCTAGAGGTCAAGAGGGTAAAGGATGGAATATTCATCGGTCAACAAGGTTATGCAAAAAGGATTGTTGACAGGTTTCGAGTACACCAAGGAAAGGTACATTCTACTCCACTGGATACTAACATAAGGCTCAAACGCGATGAAGGATCCTTGTTAGCCAATCCTCGACCTTATCGCTCTCTTGTTGGAAGTCTT
>NC_027753.1:24032990-24097846 GCF_000695525.1 Brassica oleracea var. oleracea | reverse complement strand
TTTGGTGGAGATTTAGATGATCGAAAATCAACTTCGGGTTTTGTGTTCTTGTGTGGAGACACAAGCATTTCATGGTGCAGCAAGAAACAAGCAACGATGTCTCTGTCCACTACCGAAGCAGAGTATAAAGCCTCAACATTCGCAGCCCAAGAATGTATATGGCTTCGAAGACTCATTGAAGACTTGTTCGAGCCAATAAATAAATCGGTTACCATCTATGGAGATAATCAAAGTGCCATCAAGCTGGCAAATAATCCAGTGTTCCATGGAAGGACGAAGCACATTGAATTGGAACATCATTTCATAAGAGAGAAATTGGAGGTTCGAAGCGAGGACAACATTGCAGATATCTTCACCAAGTCGTTACCTAAAGGTCAGTTCGAGATACTCCGCTCCAAGCTCGGAATGGTGGATAAAATCAAGTTTAAGGGGGAGTATTGAAGTTAAACTTGATTTTGGGTTATGTTTAATTATGGGCCAATAAACTACTAAACCCAAAATTAAGCTCAAGTTCTAGAATCTTTCTAGAATTATCATCACCTCCTCAAGAAGAAAAAATCTAGATATTTTAGTAGAAAAATCTAGAGAAAAGAAAAAAAATCTAGGAAGTAAGGAGGTTATAATAGAATAATCTAGATATTTGTAAGATAGTTTAGAAGGCTATAAATACCCCTTCATCCTTTCATTTGTAATAACACAAGAAGTTGAACAAGTGTAATAATAAGAAAGTTTTTCTTAAAGAAAGAGTGTCCTACTCAAAGTTCTCTAAATATTTTGAGAGTTCTTCCATATTATTCTTCATACTTAGAAATTCTCTCGGTTCTTTCGGGTTCTCGGGTATTACAGTATTGGGCTAGTGCTAAGCACTATCAAGGGTGGTTCCTCTATAAAAATAACATGAAAGAAACATTTAAAACGTTTTTTCTCTCCAAACTGAATTATACTGATGAAATAATATAAGTCACAATGGATTGCATCCTTGATTACATGCGGTACATTATAATATTATTTTGTTAAAATTGGTCTGAAATCATTTATATTATAGAATAAATAATAAATTATATATGTAGAAAAATTAATAACTATTTTATTAAATTCATGAAGAAAAGCACCTCACATATTTTATGATACACTAGCAATACATCAGTTATTTTATTTTGATTTTAAGGTAAATACGTTTTTATACAAATGTAAGAAACTTTAGAGATTACATGAAAAAGGCCGACCGGAAATGGAAAGAAAACGGAAGAGGGTTACATGAATCTTCTTCCTTATGGAGCATCTCAATCAGAGTGTAACCGTCCCTTCCACAAGCAAACTCCTGCGAATCAAGCTGAGTTTCCTCAAATCATCGTCCTCTCCACCAGATTCCGATATTTCCATCTGGTTTAGCATGTGTTTGAAGCACCGCACTATTTGCTCCAACTTTTAAAGTTCCACCTATATTTGGGGGTGGGGGAATCTTAATTAAATTGCATTAACTTTGCTATCTGTCCAAAGGAAACAGTTAGCCTATTTCTTATAAAAATGTTACATAAAAATGAGGAAATGTGTATATAAGACTCGTCTAAAATATAGAAAATGTTACGTAGATTCTATTAAAATTATGTTAATCAAACTGGAGACTCTGCATCAATCAATGAAGACGAAGTAGGACGATTGACTCCAAACACCTCGTGCATTCCAAAAAGAAAAATCATCTGACATGGTATCTATTCAAATATATGTATCCTCTGTGAAAATCTTATACATTGGTGTCTATCCAATCCATCTATACATTATTATTATTATTATTATTATTATTATTATTATTATTATTATTATTATTATATAAATTGGTAAAAGTAGTGAATATAGATGGATTTTAATTGTATAACTTGTTGATTAGAACATTTTTAACTCTAATTTATATTTTATTCAAAAATGAAATTTAAAGTAAAAAAATACTCTAATTATATTTTATATTCCACTCTATCAATAGATCAAAAATAGATTTACATCAAAAATAAAATAATATTTTTATCTTTTTGTTCATTACTCTATTTTTACTTCAAATTCATACTTCATTTTTACTCCAAAAATGAAATAGAGAATAATTGCAATTTTATTATAGAGTTCTTTATTTTACAGAAAGTAGAGTTTAATATTGCAAAACATTCTTAGAAACGATTTTCGAATCTAATTAGTGGAGTAACTCTTTAAAAAACTTACAAGAGACAAACAATTCGGTGGATAAAGTAGAAAACAAAAATGTAGACAAGTTTGATGGTTTGATATTTTTGATTTTTAGAAATGACAAAATTAGAATAATATCTAGACTTGTATAAAGAGATGAAGCGGGGATTGGAGGAGATGGTAAGCGAAGTAGAAGCGAAAAGAAAAATATGTTTTGTAAAGAGTCGTCGTCGGGTCTCCAGACCTTGAGCATAGCAAAGAGCCTCAGCTCTCCGTTCCATAAACCATCACCACTCATCAACCCCATTTGGACAGGACGTCGAGACAAGCTGTGTCGTCCCCGAAACCTCGGTGGACGATGTAAGGTCACGGCATCACAGTCAAATAGTGAACCGAAAGGTAACATAGTGAAAGAAAAAGTAAAAAAAATCAAAGTAAAGGGATATATACAGGCCGAAGAAGGGACGGTGCTGGAGGGCCTACGTTGGTCAAGAGGTCTCGATGACATTGCAGATATTGCCGGAAGATCACTGCTCGTTGAGCTTATTGCCGCCGAGAATGATACCCGTGAGTAGCTAATTTTTCATACAAACATTTTTCTTCAAAGAGTAGGTTAATGCAACCATGGCTCAATTTATAGTAATAACGATTATAACCCCCAAGTACACACATGTCAGGGACGCTGATGGAGAAGGATCCGGTAGAAGACTATGCACAACGTGTATGGTTCGATGGCGAATCCGCTGATGAGAAGTATGAGTGCGTGTTTGACATGCCTGAAGACTTTGGAACCGTGGGAGCCATAAGGATACAAAACCAGCACCATCGAGACATATTCATCAAGGAGATGGAGCTTGAGTTACCCAGCGGGTCCGTTACGTTTTCATGCCACTCATGGGTGGCCCCCAAGTCCGTTGACCCAGCCAAGAGGATATTCTTCTCCAGCAAGTCCTACATACCTTCCGCAACCCCGGAGCCTCTTAAAAAGCTGCGGAAGGAGGAGCTGGAGACCTTGCAAGGCAAAAACCGCAAGAAAGTTGGTGAATTCGCCAAACACGAACGCGTTTATGACTATGACGTGTACAACGATGTGGGTGACCCCGACAAAGATGACGAACTCGCCCGTCCTGTTATTGGAGGCCTCTCTCATCCGTACCCAAGACGGTGCAAGACTGGTCGCAAACGCTCCGACAAAGACCCCTCCACGGAGAAACGCGAAGGGGACTTCTATGTCCCCAGAGACGAGGAGTTCTCCACAACCAAGGGAACGGCATTCACGGGCAAGGCCATCTTGGCAGCTCTTCCATCCGTGTTCACACAGGTCGAGTCTATTCTGCTGGATCCCAAATCGCCCTTCCCACACTTCAAGTCAATAGAAGATCTCTTTGACGTTGGCATCAACCTTCCCAAGGATGCTGGCCTTTTACCTATGCTCCCCAAACTTATTAAAGTTATTTCTGAAGCTCAAGATGATCTTCTCCAGTTTGATCCCCCTATTCTTCTTAACAGTACAAACCTCCCTCTCTCATCTTTAGTCCTAATTAACTAAATTCTATACATCCTACAATTTATCTGACTTTCCTATCTAATTATCATATTTGATTCAGAGGATAGATTTTCATGGATCCGAGACGACGAGTTTGCTCGCCAGACACTTGCAGGCCTTAACCCCTATTGCATTCAGCTAGTTACAGTAAGCTATATACGTCTTTAACTAATAATTTTAAAGTGTTATGCTAGTTCCAATAAAGCAAGATTCATGCATCTGTATAAATGGAACATTTTCTGGTTCTATTGCTCAAATCCGAGTTCACTTTTATTGTAGGAGTGGCCGTTGCAAAGCAAACTAGACCCTGCGGTTTATGGTGATCCCAACTCACTCATTACTTGGGAAATTGTGGAAAAGGAAATTAGAGGAGTCATGTCAGTTGATGAGGTAAGTTTTAATATCTTCTAGAGGTTTTAAAAAGAAGAAGATTAATTCCCTTAATTGAATGAATGAATGTACGCAGGCTCTAAAGAACAAGAGACTGTTCATGTTGGATTATCACGACTTGCTACTACCGTATGTGAACAAAGTGAGGGAGTTGGATGACACCATGTTATATGCTTCTCGAACACTATTCTTCCTCAGCGATGATAGCACATTAAGACCTGTTGCCATTGAGTTGACTCGTCCCCCAGATGTCAACAGGCCCCAATGGAAGCAGGTTTTCACGCCAGGTTATGATGCTACCTCCTGCTGGCTATGGAAACTTGCTAAGACTCACGTTGTTGCTCATGATGCCGGTTATCATCAGCTTATTTCCCACTGGTATTGACAAACATTATAATAGACCCTCTAGACATATATGTTTTTCTTTGTTGATTTTAACTGCATATACATATAACCAGAGACAAATTTAGGCATAGCCCAATGAAACATTGACTTTGGTCTCTAACTTTTTTGGAGATTTTTACATGGGTATAAGACATCTCCAATCCATCTCTATTTTTATTTCTATATTTGCTCCAATGTATGACTATGCAATAAAGTGTTTCAAAAAAAAAAAAAAAAAAAAAAGTATGACTATGCAATAAAGTTTCTCTATTTAGACAAAAATATAGATGTATTGGAGCAATTCCACCATTATAATAGATATCTTTGTTTTAGAGGAAAATATAGAAGTATACATTGGAGATGCTCTCAGTCCCTAAAATATGGGAAAAAGATTTACTAAAGTTTTTAAAAATGTTTCAAGCACTAAAATTTCAAATCCGGTCATATAGCACTAGACGTATGTGTTTCTCTATGGCTGACTAGTAAAGAGATGCAGGCTGAGGACCCATTGCTGTATGGAGCCATACATAATAGCGGCAAACAGACAATTAAGTGCCATGCATCCTATCTTTAGGCTTTTGCATCCCCACTTCCGCTACACCATGGAGATCAACGCTCGTGCACGCCAAAGTCTCGTCAACGCAGGTGGAATCATTGAGACTTGTTTCTGGCCCGGCAAGTATTCATTAGAGCTAAGTTCAGATGTCTATGGTAAACTATGGAGGTTCGACAAGGAAGGTTTACCTGCAGACCTCATCAACAGGTAACTAACTGTTAACCTTTTTATTTTGTTTTTACTCACAAAAAACTTTTTTTTGTCTGTAACTATATTAATTAATTATTTTTTAATATTAAAAATATTAATTAAATTACTAATTAATCTAAAAATATAGAAATTTTTTTTGAAAATGTTTGCCTTGTCAGGGGGCTGGCTGTGGAAGATGAGAAGGCGGAACATGGGGTGCGACTGACGATACCAGACTACCCATTCGCGAATGACGGTCTAATGCTGTGGGATGCACTAAAAGAATGGATCACAGACTATGTGAATCACTATTATCCAGATGCAGGACTGATCACGTCGGATGAGGAACTCCAAGCATGGTGGAGTGAAGTGAAGAACATAGGGCATGGAGACAAAAAAGACGAACCATGGTGGCCTGAGCTCAAAACACAAGATGACTTGATTGGCGTGGCGACTACGATTGCGTGGGTGGCTTCAGGTCACCATGCAGCTGTAAACTTTGGACAGTACGGGTACGGAGGGTACTTCCCCAACCGACCAACCACCACAAGGAGAAGAATGCCAGTGGAAGAGCCTACAGAGGAAGAGCTAAAAGAATTCTACGAGGAGCCAGAGAAGGTGTTGCTGAAGACATTCCCGTCGCAGAAGCAGGCGACGCAGGTGATGGTGACTCTGGATCTACTATCGACTCATTCACCAGACGAAGAGTATTTGGGAGAAGAGCCAGAAGCATCTTGGGTCGATGAACCTGTCATCTTTGCTGCATATGAACGATTCAAAGGCAGGCTCCAATATCTAGAAGGAGTGATAGATGAGAGGAACGTGAATGTTTCTCTAAAGAACAGAGCTGGAGCTGGTGTTGTCAAGTACGAGCTTTTGAAGCCCATCTCTGAACCCGGTGTTACCGGAATGGGTGTTCCCTACAGTGTCTCTATCTAATGCATCTGAACATGAATACTTGCTAAAATCATTCAAGTGAGCAATAAAAAATAAAACAAGTGTATTTTTTTCGGGGTCATAGGCTCTTTAATATTTGGCTAGTCCTTGCAGTGAAGCAGCAAAGCAAGTGTACTCATTATGAGGACGCAGAAGAATATAGTATACATCTATCTATCAATCTATCTACCTATATAAAGTACTGTTTCTTCACTACAGGACGCACCACCTCGGCATGTCACTAAATCGTTCAACCTGAACGTGACACCTGTCCACTTTTGCTTATACGTTGCGTTTCATTTAAAAAATTGAATAGATATATGGGTTACATCTTTTATGTGGGCTTTAGGCTAAAACCCATCCCGATAGTGAGCGTGTAACGTCTCTACACAACAACTCTGATTCTAGGGATTGGGTCGATGGAGTCGGGGAGATGAATATGTTGGTAGAGATTTTTCTCACGTCGTTCAATCTTCTTCCTCATTGACAGATACATCGCCTTAAAGCCCTTCATAACTCCATCCACCACAATTTATCATTTAATACGAAGCTGTATACCTGCGACTATAAAAAAGTTAGACATCCTCCTCTCAAAATCAGCTTCTCAACCTGATTAACTTGCAAAGTAAAGTTAATCTCTGAGAAATGGCTAAAGTCAAAAGTGCTTCTTACCTTATTCGTCTCGGCCACCTCGACTCCTCGCCATGGCACCCCGCGACTTCTCTTGCGACTTCTCATGTCATCTTTGTTGCCGCTCCGATTGATCTCCGGTGGTCCAACCGTGATTACCTCCCTCCTTTGTCGTGTTTAAGCTTTCTCAGTGGCGTGAGGACGTTTATCTTTTTCACCGCTGCGATCTTCTAAGATCACGACCAACAACCATCTCAGCTCCACATCGCCCTCACCTCCAATTGCAGAGGAGCTCAAGCCGTGATTTTTCCTTCATCAGGCGACGAGACTCATCCCGTAAAGAATTTGAGATCGGCCAATATAAATGTAGAAGACCCTAGATCTGATAAACAACTTAAGTTACACCTATTTGCAGTTTGGTCCTTTCTCTTTTGTTTCTTCTTGAATTCAGTCTCACCTAACTAAAGGAACACTCCACGTGTATATGCAATTAAACACATATATATTTTTTCTTTTCTTTTTTTTTCCGGTCAACATTCATTTGATTGATTATAAAGTAGAAGAGGACAAGTCCAGAGAGTAGATAACACCCCAAACATCCAAAGCCCATCCTAAAATCTAACAATACACGTGAAAAAAGATAAAACATCAACCCTTACTCTTAAGATTCAGTCAAACGTATAGTATGCAGAATCCATCACTTTATAGCGCAAATAAGTCAAATGAATAACAAAACAAGATCTTTACTAAAAAGAATAACAAAACAAGATCCATTAATCATTATTCGTAATGCCAATTCATAATCACTCCAACAATATTAAAAATGAACATTATATTGACCATCTCATATTAAGTTGACTTACAAGTCAAAACTTAGAACACAAACACACAATTCACTAACGTATTAGTCGACTGGCTAAAATTTTAAAATCAAGAAACTTTATTTTAGTCAGATTATAAACATATGAATTATATCTTAAGGTAAAAAAAAAGACACACTATAAAGCCACAAATTTTTAGTAAAATATAAACCGCTGATTGATTATCTATGACGACCATCCGATTTTATGATTTCGAATGGTGATCGACCGCACCGCACCGTACCACCGTGAATAATAATAAAAATCTCTACATATACCTATGTATCTTATATTTTTGTTACTATTAAAACCACAATACAGTTGTCTGTAGTTGTCCCGCATGTCATCCTTTGCAGTCTATAACACAAACACAATGAAAATATATCATCCCGCCGGTAGGACTGTTAAGGTCAAAATGAGTGAGATATCAACTAAATTATCCACAATGAATTTTATGAATACATTTTCCCTAAATTATTTAAAATTATATCAACTACTTGGTAAATCCAAAAAAACTCAAATCACCTGTTTTTTTTTTCCTGGCAAAAACCAATTTATTTATAAAATTTACTCAAATTAACCAAAATAATATGAAACGCATGTAACCGAAAGGGACCCGGTTTTGTTTTTGATATTAGTTGGTTCCCCACTTTGTTGTCCAAACAAAACCAAAAACCATAATAACTGAACGAGAACTGAATCAAATTATAAATAACTCAACATATCTTATATCTTTAGAATTAAAAAAATAAAATAAAACCAAATAAACCAAATCCAACCAAAAATTGAAATGCCTTCTTATCTTAAAGGCCACTTTGACAAAAAAATTCAATGCACATTTTTTTGTAATACATATCTGATTGACAAATAAAGTTGTACATTTCATATTAGCTTGACCTGAAAGTTTATATTAACACCATCCTAAAATTTCAATAATAAACCAATTGTCATCAGCTTTGTGTATTTTACAAAAAATGAGTTCAATCGAAAAGAATGATAAATTTTTTTAAAAAAATACAAAATAACATTCAATACATAATTAAAATAAAATCGTTTAAACTACAAAAAATGTTAAATAAAAATATAATAGAACAAATTATGTTAAAACATGAAAAGAGGATATTTGATGAAATACGAATTATAAACTTTCGTTCCATACAGCCAACACTAAAAGTTATAGAATATAGTTACTTCTTCTGGCTTTAGTTGATGAAAACAAAAACGAATATGAAAGAACATTTATATGTAGTTGGGTTCATATTGATTTCCAAATTATTAATAGTTACATTACATTTTAGTTCTTTATTGTTTAGTTATGTTTTGCTTCACTCTAACTTCTTTGAATAAATTATTTGATTTGAAGAGGGATGTAACTAAAGTTAAAATAGCATTTAGCAAAAAAAAAATTAAAGTTAAAATAGCATGAGAAAAACTTCTAACGAATAGTTTTGTTACTAAACAAAGTTCAACAAAAGCTATAATAAGTTGAAAACACATAACCAGTAAAACACTAAAAATTAATTAACATTTTATTCCAGATATAATTAAGATCTGAAACAAATATATTCCAAACAATCATTTCCTTTTAAATTAGAAAATATTAGTTATTATTTATGATACTATTAAACTATTTATATAGTATTCTAAAACTGACATTGAATTGTCTTACCAAATTTTATTATAATTTAACTGATTTACCTTGGAGGTAGACTAATTTATATTATCATGAAAATTAATTAGTGTAGATTTTTTTAAAAAAAATTGAAACTTCTTAAAATAAATATAGTATTATCTTTTTAAAATAAATATTTTATTTTATTATGTCAAAGTGAATTAAGAAAAATAAGAAGATATATATATATATATATATATTATCACATTATTCTGAATTGTTTTGCTAATTTTGTATTATCTGAAAATAGAGAATAATGAAGGATACTTTTATTTTAATTTTAAACCAAAAATGTTTATTAAAAATAACAATATGATTTCAGAATTCTATTCATTATTGTTTTTATAATATAATTGTCAATCTAGAATGATTTTTTAAATGTCTCATAAATTAATATAAATTTATATAAAACAGTTTTGATTAACTTCCCGCCTGTAGGACGGACCGACCCTAGTAAACAAAGAAAGAAGAGTTCACAATAACAAAACTGAGAATGAAAATTAAGATGAAAAATAAAGAGTACTTCGGCGGCCGAGTAGGATTGCAAAATAGAGGCTGGTCAAGTATAAGAATCGAAAGGGCCTCAAAGTAGACAGTTGAACCCTATAGAAATTGAATGAGCCTAAATGATGATAGGGATTGAATAGGTCTAATTAAAAGCAAAAAGTTGGACTCAAATGGTTATAGAACAGGTTTATTCATTCCCATACAACAAATGATGAGAGATAAATGCTCAAACTATATCAATATGGCGAAACATTCGTACTCATACACTAAACAATAATTTGAATTGCATATCTAAATTCATCATAAACAACTATAAAATGCCTATACTGGTCATGTGCTGAGTTGAAATACTTTTTAATTTTAAAATACTATAATTTAGTGCCTTTAGTATTGATTATTCTGTTAAAAATATCTTAAATAATTAAACTTATCCTATTTATAGTTTCAAATTTGAAAAGGAAAATTTATTTTTTTGTCTAGATTTTAATTAAAATTACATACCATAATAACTAAATTATAAATTAGAAGATATTATTGATTATTTTAACTATTTAGAGCATAAAAATACATATTTATATAAAGTTATTACCTTTGGATTAGTAGTGAGTAATTATGATTTATCAATGCAAAATTTTGTTCTTATGATTTAGTGATTAAATTATGTAATATACCTTATTAAAATAGTACATCAGTTATAAATAACTTTAGTCCTATGTGGATGATGAAAACACTTAATAAATTAATATAATGGCCTCATTCTTAAATAAAATTATATCAAATATTTTTCTTGTTACTTTTAATAATTAACTTAATAAAACTGTTTAAAATTTTTATTAAGATATGTTATATATAAATAAAGCAAGCACATAATAATATTCACAACTAGAATAAATTAAAAATGTAAAAAGTGAATTATTAAGTTTAAGAACTTTACAAAGTACTTTTAAATTTGATCATCTTTTCTGTTGTTTTCCATTGATAAAAATAATTTAATATCTAATATTGTAATGGTGAATTGATAGGTTAATATCAACTAATTACAAAATATCTATCTTGTTATAAATTTTATTTAGTAAGATTTTTATTTCTATTTTATATATCACCATATATTAAAAGTTAGTTTCAAATTTTAAATTTTAAATAGGGTCAATTTTGATAATTTCAATTATCTGAGCTATTATGAAAACAATTATAGGGACTAAAATATAATAAATAAATAAAATAAAAAATCAATTTATTATGGATTGACACGTGTCAGTTAAGAGATGTGTTAGAGCCGTTTAGTATAAGTGTGGATATGTAATTCAAATTGTTGTTAGGTATAAGAAATTTTTGACATATTGATATATTTTGAGCATTTATTTTTTCAGCAACTAGTAAATCAGGAATGAATAAGCCGTTTTACCGAGATTAAACGGGTTTTAGAAACTTAATTGGCCTAAAATCAGATATATGTGCGAAAATGACAAAAGAGATTTAATAGGCTTAAACGTAGATAGTCAGACTCAAGTTACAATAGATATTTAATGGGCCTAAAAATAAATTGTTGAACACAATTAGTGATTGAGATTTAATGGACCAATAATTGCATAAAACTAACCAAAAGGAGAAAGCGGATGAGGATCCCGATGAACTTACCACCATACTTGTTGATCTAGCGTATTTTCTCTCATGTATATCATACATAATCAGATGAAGGTGATCTTCGGAGAAACGTTTGGCCTGATCAACTTGGTCTTATAATACAGGTACAGTAAAACCTTTATAAATTAATAATGTTGAAATTTTAAAATTTTATTAATTTATAGAGATATTAATTTACAAAAAAAAAATTATTTAAATTTTTTATTTTGAAATATATTTATTCTAAAATAAGAAAAATATTTGATTTTAGTATATAGACATTAATTTTTATTTTTTAAATTTTGATATTTATATTAATTTTATTATATTATATGGTGTATATAATACATATTGCATAGAACTTAAATATAGTTTTAGATATAATATTACTAAATCTCATCAAAAATATATTAAGTGTTAAAAAAATATAAAGATAATTCTATTGTGAATATAAAATAAACAATATAATAATATGTTCTTAATTATATAAAATATGTATACATATAAATTATTAATTTATAATTTTAATGGGACCATATATTTACATATACTGTTCTAAGAAATTGTTATCTTATTATTTTATCAATTTGTATCAAATTTTGAACCGGTTCAAGTTGGGACCGACGAAATTTATTAATTTATAGAAATTATTAATGAGGTTTTTGCAAATATGACTCAAAACTTGAAGTCAAACACAAAACTAACCCATATTTTTTTTGAAACTTCGACTTGCCTCTTTCATACCCAGAGTTCAGATTATTCATGAAAATGTCATCACTTTTTTTTTCTTTTTTTTTAAAATGCTTATTTTACTCTATCTTCCTCAAGTATTCACAATATTGTCATTGCTATCAACACACCAACCACCATGAACAACCAATTTGAAGCTCTTAATGCACCTAAAAATCGATTTACACTCTTTCTTTCCCAATTCTTATGAACTAAAAACAACATCCTTTCACTTTCTCTCAATATTCATCCAAAAAAACCCAAAGATTTCGATTCTAAAAATTTTATGGTTCATAGAGCCACTGAAGCTTACGATTCTTGGTGGGTCACTTTTGTTTGAGATTCTAGGTGCTTGGAGAAGACTTATGTGTACTAAACAAGTTATCTCACAGGTTGAAACTATGAAATCAGTTTTTTTCCCAGATCTGTTCGTCCAGACGACTTACATGTAAATCGTCTGGCTGTAGAAGACTTACATGGAAGTCTTCTGGTCAATGCAGAGGTTAGTTTTGCAATTGACTTTTAAATGTGTTTTTACAGACAAATTACATGGAAGTCGTCCATCTTTGTTTGTTAAAAAAAAAAATTCGAGACGACTTCCATGTAAGTCGTCTAGAGTAAACGGGTTAGTTTTACATTTGACCGGATTGTGTCCGAAATTTGACTTTTCATGGACGACTTACACGTAACTCGTCTAGTGGAAAATTAAAAAATCAATATTTTGTTATACCTAGACGACTTACATGGAAGTCGTTTCAAGTTAGTTTTGCAATTGAAAAATAAAACAAAAAAAATTATTTTTTTCTAGACGACTTACACGGAACTCGTTTGTCAGACGACTTACATTGAAGTCGTCCATGACTTTATTCCGAGATTCTGGTCAAACCTTGCTTATCTTGGACGACTTCCATGTAAGTCGTCGGACGGACGACTTCCGTGTAAGTCGTCTAAAAAAATATTTTTTTTTGTTGCAAAACTAACCTGAGACGACTTACATGGAAGTCGACTTACATGGAAGTCGTCCAGGAAAAGTCAAATTTCTTGCACAATCCGGTCAAATGCAAAACTAACATGTTTTCCTTAGACGACTTATATGGAAGTCGTCTCGAATTTTTTTTTTTAACAAACAAAGATGAATGACTTCCATGTAAGTCGTCTAGGTTAAAAATCAATTGCAAAACTAACATAAATGGACGACTTCCTAGAAGTCTACCAGACGACCTCCGTGGAAGTCGTCTGCGTCAATGTTTAATAAACTTTCATTTTCTCTAAACCTATAAAGACTTTTTAATTGTTTTTTTGTTAATTCATGTATATTAGTCAATATTGGGGCTACTGAATGAAATTTATAACTCAATTGGTGATATTTATGAGGTTACCAATATTCATGCTTAGTAAAGTTTCTAGCTAATTGAGAAGACTTCCGTGGAAGTCTTCTCCTTTAGTTTTTGTAAATTTGCTAAGTAACTTTAAAACATGTTTATTTAATTTTCAAAAGTTTTAAGTAACTTCAAGAATATCAAGTAACATGGTTTAATGTGTCTTCTTAGATCATAAGATATACTTTTTACTTATGTTTCTATTGAAAGTGTTCTATCTTTGAACTTATGTTATGTTTTATCTTTTGTGAATTTGACTAAGTTTTCTTGAGAATTCTTCTCTCTTATTTGTAATAAATTTGATTAATTTTCTGCGTTATTGTGTTTTGCTATTGAAATTATATCAATAACTTCAATTATGTCAAGTAATTTTGGTAAGATAATATTGTGGAAAATGAACATGTTTACCAATTTTTTTTCATTAATATCTCTTCAAATTTGCAAAAAAAGTCACAACTTAAGGAGTACACATGCAAATTACAAAACAGACCACAAATAAAACTATTATAGATCATTCATCTACAAAGACAAGCTTAAACTCCACTTGATATGGAAGAAGACTCCGTCAGAAAACTTCCAGGAAGTCGTCTGGAAGACTTCTTTGAAGTCGTCTAGAAGACTTCTTTGAAGTCGTCTGGAAGACTTCCTGGAGGTCGTCTGGAAGACTTTCTGGAGGTCGTCTTGGAAGACTTCTTTGAAGACTTCTAGCGCATTATATTTTAGAAGACTTCCGAGAAGACTTCCCATAAGTCTTCCAAAGTTTGATCTAGATCTAGAAAACATGTATATCAAACCCCAGATCTGGAAAACCTGCATATCATATCAAAAAATGTTCAAATGGCTTAAAAACAGAGAAAATGAGTGGAAAATTAGATAGATATACTTTTATAGAACACACAAAGTACATATCCAAGTAGAAGATGAGAACCATCTGATTAAAAACCTGCAACAAAAAGATAGATTAATGAGAAAGACATGAGACAAAAATGAAAAACTCATATAAAGTTTAGTGTTTTCAAGCCAAAGAGATTATAGTGGGTTTGAAGAGTTTTAGTTTGAGAAAAATGTATGAACTTTATGCAACAGGAGGTTACCAAATGAAGAAAAATCAGATATAAAAACTTACGAAAACACTCAGATCTGTTATGAAAGGGAGATATGAGAGAAGACTCAGTCAGAAGACTTCCTGGAAGTCGTTTGGAAGTCTTCTACTCGTCTGGAAGTCTTCTAGCCCAGAATCTTCCAGATCTGAAAAACCTGCATATCCAAATTCAAATATGAAAAACCTGCATATCCAAAAATGTTCAAATGTCTTAAAAACAGAAAAAATGAGGGAAAGATTAGATAGATCTACATTTATATAATACACAAAAATACATATCTAAAATTAATATATCTACCTTTAAATGAGTGGAAGATGAGAACCATGTGATGAAAAACCTGCAAAAATAAGATAAATTAGTGAGAGAGACATAAGACAAAAACAATATATTAATATAAAGTTTGATGTTTATAAGTTCAAATAGATTAGAGAGAGGTTGAAAAGTTTTAGAATGAGGAACATTACATTTTTGTTGCAGCCATTTGAGAGGAGGATAGAGAATGTGTAAATTTTTCTTTATATAGAGAGACAAACAATCTAATTAGGTTAAATATTTTTGATTCAGAAGACTTACTTGTAAGTCGTCCAGAGGAGTTCAATATTTTTAGCAAGAAATTAAAATATTTTTAGCGGGAAACTAAAATATTTTAACTAAAATAGAAGACTTACCTGTTAGTCGTCTAGACCCTAAACATAACCTCTAAGCTAAATTAACTAACTAAACACTTCATAAAATCAAATTAAATTTAAAAAGTGTTTACTATACACATAAATAAACACATATAAGTAAAAAATTAATTTAAAAAAAACATTTAAGTTTTTCAAAATCTAACTCTAGGAATACATACAATACTACAACATATGTTGCCAAACCCTAAACCAAAGAATATCATGATTAACTACTTTCACTCATCTATGTTGAAAACTATTCAATTTTATTATATCTTAATTTACATCATTTAAAACTGTTTATAATTACATGATTTTAATTTTTCACTTGTCAAAATATTTTTTAAACAATTTATAAATTATTTTTAAGATCAACAATACCAGACGCGAAGTCGTCCAGAGGACTTCCAGTATCTCAAAAGACTCAGACGACTTACCGGGGCTATATTCGTAAAAATGAGTTCAGTTTTTTTTTGTTTGGTCACAAGGGGTTGAGTGTATTTTTACAAGGTTTTTGGGTTAATTTTGCATTTGATTCAAGTTTGGGTATAAGTTTGCATTTTATATCAAGTTTTGAGTCATATTTGGCAAATCCCCCATTATTAATTTACTGAGTACTAATTTATAGAGGTTCTACTGTAGCTATAGCTAGAAAAAATAGACAGGTAAACTTAAATGATAGAGACTGAATGAGCTTAAAAGTTAACAATGCAGAGCAAATGATGATATTTTCATATCTCTAAAGCAAATACAGATGATGAAGAAAGTAAGTTAAAATATATTTGAAAGCTTTTATTAAATAAGATGGGATAATCCTTCAGATTTAAAATTGATCCGCGCCCCTGCATATATGTTTTTATAAAAATATATCATATATGTTTTTTATGTTTTGTAATTTACATATAGGGCAAAATATATTATTTTATAATATAGATGTTTGATAATAATTCTTTTTATATGTGCATAATATTATATTAAATTTAACACCAAGCCCCAAGAGATTGCCACTAGGCTACCACCATTTGGTTAGCTCTTAATATTATGTACTAGGGTCGGCCCGCCCTACGGGCGGAATATAGTTTACTTGTGATTTAGGTTATTATTATTTGTATAATTTATTGGTTTATGTTTCAGATTTGCATTTGTAAGAGATGTGTATGATAGATTTTTGACTTTTAGAAAGTTTTAGGTGAGGAGATTTTATATGTGATGAGATATATTTTGTTTTTTACGATAGTTGTTTCGGTTGTCCAAACAAATTAAATTTATGATACTAAATATTAGTTAAATTTTTTCTACTTAAATTAAATTATTTGATATATAATGTGTGTTGAATTTGATGGTAGTAGATAAATGTCTTTTATCTATAATTCAATTAAAACATCAGAATAGTTATTTTCTTATAAAGAAAAGATGAAAGATGAATTCATTTTTTTTAAATGATTTGTTTATGTTTGTAAAAAGTTATATATAATGGTTATGTTATTATTATTTTACCGAATTAAGTTATATTTTACATATGTCTAATTCAAGACCAGTAAAATTTATTAATTATTGTGTCTATTCATTTGTCGAGTATTAATTTATATACTTTCTTCTATATATATATATATATTTATTATTTTGTGTTGATATAATGGATCTCCAAGTTATTGGTTAAATATTTTTATTACCAAACATTATCGACTAAAGCAAGGACTTTATTGATTGTACAATTTGTTAAGAAAATACATTTCAAACTGAAGCAAACATATAATGGAGTACAAACCAAAACCAAATTGTTTCGTATTAAAAGTATCTCCAAAAGAAACTTCAAATATGAAATGTTGCATGCTCTAAAAAAACTTCAAATTTTTAAATTTTGAAGTTTTGTACATTAGAACTTCAATATGAATTTTCACTGTACAAAAATTATATTGTTTAGTTTGGAAAAACTATGAATGGGAAGGTTGGAAAATCTAAATAAGCTTTACATTTGATGTAGATTTTATTATGTCGTGTAAAGTAGTGGTTTCATCCGAATTGCAGCAGTTCTTTGCCATGTAAGGTATGTAACGTCAGTTAGTGTATGATATCTGAGCAACCTAGACCAGAGCAAAACATTATCTAGAATAGGTTCTGCCATATTACGGGTAACATATCCGGTGTGTAATTGTCAGTTAGTGTATGATATATCAGCAACCTAGACCAGAGCAAAACATAATCCAGAACAGGTTCTGCCATACTACGGGTATACATATCCTGTGCGTAATCGGTAACAATTTTTGTTTGTTGTACCGTTAATACTCATGTATAAAAATGAAAACTGAGTGATTCATTGATAATTGGCCAAATACGATTAGGAAATCAAAATTTGATTGTCCTTAGTTGTAAAAAAACAGTAATGAGAAGGTGTTGTAAAAAATAACAAACAGGCTTGATCATTATTCTAGTACCTACCATGTCGACAAATATTACGGATAACATAAAGTTGCAAGATTTGTCAATGAGATTTGCTTGTAGCACCGTTAAATTTCAAAGGTGGATCAGTTCATTGATACATGGGAAAATATGAGGAAAACCAAATACAATAGTCTTTATAGTTTGAGGGTAATTGTCAACAGCAGATGAAGTTTTACAAAAAAAAAAAAAATGATGCCTCAGATTCATCAGCTTCAAGGTTGGGCTTTTGATCATTCAGCCCAGTGGCGTTGGATTTTTCCAATTCTAAATAATAGTGTCAATATAATAGCGTAACAATGCCACAAAACAAACTTTAACACAGTAAAGTAAACCTACCATTTTAAGACCCATCCATGGTTATTTCCTCTTCCTCTGAATGAAATTCAGAAAAAATTGAACATAAACAAAAGATAAGCTTCCAGCCTCAATACAGATAAAACCATCATATTATAAGAACGTCAGAACTTACCAGAGTTAAGCTCACCTCTTAGACCACAATTAGTTTCAAATTCTTTAAATTCTTTAAATGAATGGAAACGAAACATGTCCAACACACTTAGAAGAGAAATTCCAGATTCTTCTAGAGATTAACACACAGCGAATTAACAAATGACAGTTAGCAGCATCCAAACTTATAGATTCATGTGAAAGTGAAATCGACCATGGGATATAACGTTGGAAAAAACAGTAGATTATAATTGTAACATAGAAAATACAGACATACAAAACCATGCATAGCTTCTAATATATTGCATATTTCAATTCAAAACCTAAGAATCAAAGTTAACAAAGAAACTTTCTAGATGATATTATCAAAGCGCATTATAAAATTAAAACTATCAGTGTTCACACCGTAGCTTCTAATAGCAACATGGGAAGCACATATATGACAAATACTCAGGATATAGAAAACTACCTCAAAGCTTTAATAGTAGAATCTTCCATGGATTTTTTTTTCTTTTATCGAAGACAATCTTCGGCGATGGAGACAACCAATCGTCATTAACTGCTACTTCAATCACTTTCATCTCTCTCCTTTGTCATATCCCTTCTCAGTGAAATTTAAAAGTTCGACCCGGTACGCCGCAAAGCCCTCTTACCGCTAGAAGTAAACACCATACTAAACGGAGACGAATCGCACGAAGATGCCGCCTCTGAAGAGTATGATGCATTCATGGAGATACCGTTCGGATGGAAAGACTCACCTTTTGCAACGTCAAACTCGTGAAATTTGATGTCGATCACGCCTTGTGTGTAGGCGCAGCCGCAAAGCCACAAAGCCAATGATAAGCATAAGGTCAAAGTAAACTTAATTTGAGGATTAGGGGAGAATGAGCCTTATGTTTTGATTAGAGGAAGACACAATTGAAGACCCACTCAGAGATTCTCCACAACAATTTGAGTCAATCGTTGAAACTCCATTGTTGTTGTCTGAAATTGAAGAAGATGGAAAACCCTAAAATCGGTGGGAAGACGACGATAAGCGTCTCTCGTGATTGAGTTAAACAGATAGCTCAGTAAACGTAGTAAGAAAGAATTAGAAGATGGTTTCGAGAGGAGGAATGCTGACCCCTTTATACTCTTCGATATACTGACTCGCCGAAGAAAAAGATCACATTCAAGGCTTCGAATTAAGAAGGGATTAAACACGAAGAGACATAACTGAAAGCGTTTCAGTTATACAGAGGAAGATCAGAAGTCGCTGCAGAACAAAGCGAAGAGATCCGAACCCTAAACTCCGCCAAGTTCCGCCAAAGAGAAGTCTCGTTAGAATGCGATTCCAATCTTCTCGAGCCGGATGGCAAAACCAGAGCCCAACATGCACCAAACAAAGAAAGCCCACGACGATACACATTTAAATGAAACGCTGAGTTTCGTCCGTACGGGACACGTGTCAACACGACATTAAACGAATTTCCATGATGTCATCTGAGGTGGCTTCATGGGAGGGATTAAAATCCTCTTTTATATATAAAGATTTATTTTAAAATGAAACTACATACTAAAATTTTAAATTTTTGCATTAGTTTTCTAAGAATTATTATTAATTTTATGATATATTTTTTTTCTTGAAAATTGAACTCTCTAAATTTTTATATTGACTAAATTAAATAGGGTTTAAAAAGTATTTTATATAATATATAGTTATATACTATATATTTCAGTTTGTGTTTTTATTTTCACCTTAAAGAAACAACAACTATTATAATTAATTAATTTAAATTGATTTTAAATACAGTGGCAGAATCTGTAAATAAAAAAATACAAAAAGGAAGTATTTAATTATTGTAAATATAATGGCTAAATATGTAAATTAAAAAAAGTAGTTAATCTGCTATTCATGTTTCCAAACAGTTCTTGTTTTAATTTTTATCCATGTTTCCAAACGGTACCAAAAGGTACTTCAGTTTTAATAATATAGATATCAAATATCTATGTTTAAATCTAGAATTTAGGATCTTTCCAAATAGCCGTAAATTACTTTTAAGTTCAACAAAACTTATAAAATGACACTCCTTCATTTTATATCCATTTACTTAAATCTTCCTCTAGACTAGTTGGATTAATATAATAGCTGATCCATTAGAATCTGTTCAGTTAAAATTTAAATTTAAATTTAAATCAAAATCAAAATATTTGTTTTAAATGGTAAGCTAAAAAAAATAACACTTTGAAATATTTGACAGTTGAATAAAAGGATGAACCTAAATAAAATTAACAAATGTTGTAATCATATATTCATCTCACTTTTTGAGCCATTACAGGTCTGGAGTTGCATTGGATGGGAGATAGACCAGTTGGAGGAAAAGAGGAGAAAAAGAGTGCAATTTGGAGTTTTTCACGCAGAACAGTCGTGCGGAGCAGTCTAACGTGCCTGTTCCAGCGGCAGAGATTTTTAAGGAAGTTTCCAAATATTTCGGATTTTACCTAGGGCTTCCCCTTTTTACTCCTTGGCCGCCACAGACCTGCATATATATCTTTTCTTATTATTCTAGACATTCTACGCTATTTTTTAGAGAGATTTTGGAGAGAGAAAACTTGTACTCTTGTTAAGGGAGAAGAATCTCTACATCCTTTGGAGAAGATTTCTAAACCCTCTTTGCTTTTTATTATTAATTCAGAGATGTTTTCTTCATCTGTTATCTCTGTGATTTCTCTGTCCATGGCTGAGTAATCCACTTGCTTAGTCTAGGGTGTTAGGGAGTTAGATCTGTGAGTTAAACATAGATAAGTGAATCCTTTGATTGTCTTCATTCATAATTATTCTTAATGTGTGCATTAAACTGGCCGCTTAATGTTAGATCCTAGGTTTAACCTGTTCATTAACCGTGTAATAGGTTGCTAGATCTGTTATGAATGAGCATTGCATCCCTAGTCAGCGAGAGTAGATATTAGGGTGTATTGTGAACATATTGTGAACATATCGGACTTGATCTCTAAAGCTTGCTAGCGCGTCTTGATCCAAACAAGAGTTTAGGCAACAAGACCGACTTGCAAAGGAATCAATACCACGAGAGTGGGTTGATTCAACCTGAGTGATCCGAGTTCTAGACTTACTTTTAATTGAACTTGAATAATTGTTTGGCTCACACTTGTTAACACCCGATCAAACCACCTTAGGCTAGCATTCTTAATCATCTGAAAAACCTTAAATCAATCTCTTACTTGCTTGTTACGAATTCAAGTTTAAAACCCCCATATTGTTTTAGCTTGATATTGATCCTATAGAAATAAAGTGTAATCATTGGTTTTTGTGAATTCGATCCTAAAGTGCTACATCGACATACCATTCGATTGTGGTAGTGTGCACATTAGGTTAATTGGTGTGCGTATACACGTAATATCAGTCCCTGAGCTTATCTTGGTGTGAACTGTGTTTCACTTAACTCCCAAAACATGTAGAACTCGGTAGTGAGCTCAAGTGTTGAATTATTCGGCAATATGGTCTTTTGTTAACGGGTTCTGTCTGAAGAACAGAGTCCATGAAGCTGTTTCCATTGTGGAGAAAGTGGTCAGCTACTCACAGACATCTCCAAGAACATCAACAGAGACAACCTCACTTCACTTCCCAGATCGTCAACGAGCTAGCAACATCTTCCAAAGAAGAGACAGAGCGAGAGAGAGTTGAGAGGAGCTCGTGCCGAGACGGCAAGCTTGTGATGACATTCCACATAAGTACACTTCACCAGACCACGGTCCCACTGCAAGAACCACCGCTAGCTTCCGGTCTTTCCCTCCACGAACTTCATGTGTATAAAGTGAATATAGAACCGTCGCGTAAGCCTTCTGGTGATTGTTCTTTTACAATCAGACAAGTGCATCTGCCCGCATCCAAAGGTAACGTCTTGCACAACAAAGCTTCACCTTTATCTGAAAACCAATGTGGTCTCAGTTGTAACTTGCGGGGAGCTTGGAGACGTTGCCGTTGGTGGAGGCCTCTTCCTTGGAACTAATCTCGGCGACCTCATGCTGTTGACGGAGATGAGAGCATCGAAGTCTCGGTCTGCAAATCGTCACTCCACTTGGCCGAGAAGAATCGCCAGATATACGTCAGAGCTTATACTGAGAATGAAAAAGCTCTGCAAGTTACTGATCTGTTTCAACGATTGGAAGGGAACAGTGATCTCCTTGGCGGGTTTGTAGATAAGAACGGAGATTCCAAGGCGTGGACAGCCTCGGTGGCGACGAACCCTCGGTGGCGACGAAGAAGTCGTCGTGGTCGTGGTTGTGAACAATCTTTCTTAAGAAAACGAAAGCAGCCATGGCGGAAACAACACCGAGAAAGGCTTTGACTTTCGGTGGTTGCTGGCGAACCCATGTCGTGACAGCGTGGATTTGCTTCTTCGCCGCCTTCATCTCCCCTTTTCTCGAAACCGAATAGAAGTCGAGACCTTTGGGTAAGTCACTCCTCCCATTTCATTCCTTCCGTCGCATGCTAACTTGTTGTAGGAGATGATGGAATGGAACTCAACCGATATGAGTTTTGACCGGCCACTCCTAAAATCAAAAATGACTTTTCGGTGGGTTTGTGTGTGGCTCGTCGTCGGGATCCAGATGATGAGGACAAGGTGATTATGAAACTTGTTGGATCTAATTTGGGCTCTCAAAACAACATCTTTTTCTTTGAGCCCAAACAACTAAGTTGTTTTAGGCAAAGATTAAATGGAGACCAACGAGTACATATCTAGATTCTCTCAAGTTTGATATGCTTTGATGATAGTTTTCCTTGTCCCCCTCCTTCTAGCGCCAATTGTTTGATCCAAAAAAAGTGTTTATGCTGGTGATGTTTGTTGGATCATACAATAAAGAATCTAAAGATAATGATTAGATTCTTGAGGTTTAGGAGAAATATTCATAGAATCAAATGAGAAAAAGAACATCCAAGAGATTTTATTGATCAAAGATTACACTACAAGAATGATTTCTAGTGTAAAGTGAATCAAAAAATGTATAATTTTTTTATAGGATGTGTTCTAGGTCTAAATGGAAAAGAGAAGATTATTTGCTAAAGAGATGTGTCTCAAGGAAAAGTATATGGTTTCCTAATAAAATGAGTTTAGTTCATTGTCCAATGGGCCTTGAAAGATGATGTAAATCTACGCCCAACAGTTAGATATGTGAAGTCTTGAACCTGTGAAACGAAAACGTCTATATTAGTGAAAGACGATTAGGGTTAAGAGTCATCTTCTGTCGAAGTCATTGTTTTGTTGCCGCGGGGCACCTCCAGTGTGTGGTATATCATCGATGGTAAAGGATAAGCTTGGGATTGGACACTCTGAGCTAGTGAAATCCCGGAGATATGATGACCACTGCGTCCAACCGGAGTAGGAAGCTTCGGTTTCCTTTATGCTTTCTTTCCCATGACTTGTATTTGTCGGTATTTGATATATGTTGATGTTTTTCATTTTTTCACCTGTAAACTAGGTTTTACCGTTTTCCGGTACACCAAAATTGTAACTTTGTCCATGTCTGTTTTGAATTAATATACAATATTAAACAAAAGAAAAAAAGAGTATTATGTAAAATTTTAAAATATAAAGGAAATAATAAAATTTTAAAATATTAAAGCAGCGAGCGACTGTCATTGTATCTGCACCGATAATCATAGAAATAAATTTGGGCAAATTTAACACATGACAGCCCATTGGGGATGATAAATCTATAGGCCTAACCACCTAACTGAGATGGGTCTTAGGCCTAAAAAGAGTAGGCGACGTGTCATGCTTGCAATGGCTCGGAGAACCTTAGAGGAAGTTCCCAAACTGCCCTGACTCACGCGAGAAGACAGTTTCACCCCTCGAGAAGCTCAGATAGATTATCTTTTTTTTTGTTCTTTTCATTCTAAATGGTAACTCCTTTTTCTTGAGATCCCAATTTACATAACAAGTTCACACCCTAATCCACATACACATTCTACCTCCCCGATCACCGATCCCATTTGATTTTCCCTTTCTCCTTCGATTATGGCTTGCATCAAGGGGGTGGACAGATCCGCCTCCGTCGCGCTTGCTCCCGACGCTCCTTACATTGCCGCCGGAACCATGGCGGGAGCCGTGGATCTGTCGTTTAGCTCTTCCGCCAGTCTGGAGATCTTCAAGCTCGATTTTCAGTCAGACGATCGCGATTTGCCGCTGGTTGGGGAGATCCCCTGCTCGGAGCGATTCCATAGACTCGCGTGGGGGAGAAACGGATCTGGATCCGATGAGTTCTCCCTCGGTCTCATTGCCGGCGGCCTTGGCGATGGGAATATAGATCTGTGGAATCCGCTTTCTTTAACCAGGTGCTTCTCGTTTCAAATTGATATTCATCGACATTTGGATTTATTTGTTTATCCCATAAACACGGATCGTAATTGAAAATTGAAGGCACCTTATCGCAGCGTAGACGAATCATTATCTAGTTTTCTTTTTGGTATTGAGTTTACTGTCTCATTTTTCAGTTCCCAGTCCGGCGTAAATGCACTCGTTGGACATCTTTCAGTTCACAAAGGCCCCGTGAGTTTTCTCTTGCTAGACGCTTGTGTTTGTTTTTGTTTTAACTCTGCTCATGCGTGCTACTTTTCCTTGGGCCTTATTAGGTTCGTGGTCTTGAGTTTAATGCTATCACCCCAAATCTACTTGCCTCTGGGGCTGATGATGGGGAAATTTGCATTTGGGATCTAACTAAGCCTTCTGAGCCTTCTCATTTTCCCCTTCTCAAGGTTAACCATCACTTACTTGTACATGCATCAGTTAGTTGAATCCTGGAGTCTTAAAACGAGTGTCGTATGCAGGGCAGTGGTTCTTCCACGCAAGGTGAAATCTCCTTTATATCGTGGAATAGAAAAGTTCAACAGATATTGGCATCTACCTCATACAATGGGACTACTGGTGAGATTTTACTACCCCCTTTTTCTATCTGTAGTTCTTTTCTGTCAACTCTAATTCTGCTTCTGCTCATCTGTGTTTTTTCCCCAGTAATATGGGACTTGAGGAAGCAGAAGCCTTTGATTAAGTAAGTATACACTTCTTTATGTGATAAGATATTAATGAGGCGCTCTATTCTTGCTATAGAAACCTTGATCTGGCTATTATCTATTAACAGCTTTGCAGATTCAGTTCGACGCCGGTGCTCTGTTTTACAATGGAACCCTGACATTGCTACTCAGATCATGGTTGCATCCGATGACGACAGTTCACCTACTCTGAAGGTAAAGGAATCATTTAATGTCTTGCCTCATTTTTTTTCAAATTTGGTTCGTTTAGTTAGTAACCTAAGGTCTCCACAATCAGCTCTGGGATATGAGGAATACAATGTCACCTGTGCGCGAGTTTACTGGACACCAAAAAGGTATTTTCAAATCATTTCTATAAAATGCTTTTTCCATTTGTAGATCAGCCATCTTAGGGTCACTCATACTCCTGTTGTCTTCGTTTCTTCTAGTATGTACCATTTTGGTGAATTGTAGTGGTCTGTTTTCTTATCTTGCAGGTGTGATTGCAATGGAGTGGTGTCCAAATGATAGCTCATATCTTCTTACCTGTGCTAAGGACAACCGAACTATTTGCTGGGACACTAATACAGGAGAGGTAGGGCGATGGAATTGATGAAATATACATATTTGCTAGCTTTCATCCGCTAATTAGTTAGCGAATCTTCATTTAGACTGAACTTTATCCAACTGTATCAGATTGTGGCTGAGTTACCTGCTGGCAACAATTGGAATTTTGATGTTCATTGGTACCCAAAGATACCTGGAGTTATATCAGCATCGTCATTTGATGGGAAAATTGGCATCTACAACATCGAGGTATCTTGGTAGTTTAATGTATTTGAAATTGTTCGGTTCTAGGTGAAAATTAATGTATGAGACCATAATATAATACGAACTGTGAATTCAGCCTTATTGACTGTTTTCGTACCCAATATTAATTTAGATTTCGGTTTCCAAATTTGTTGATTTACCGGTGATGAAATGTTTTGGTGGTTAAATCTTTGGCACCTACCGTTTGAGAATTACCTTACTAGCAAGACTTTTGGACTCTCCCAATTCCTCAATTAGAATAAATTACAAAATTATGAGTTCAACCTTTGGTGCAGGGTTGCAGCCGCTATGGTGCTGAAGACAATACTTTTGGTACTGGTAATGTCATTTACCCATTCTGTACAATTTTGTTTGCCATAATTACCTTTATCATTCCTTGTTGGAGGATTGAATAGCACTAGAACCAACGTCACTTCTTGTAATCCTCTTTGTACAGCTTATTTAAAAGCACCGAAATGGTATAAGCGCCCGGTTGGTGCATCTTTTGGATTTGGGGGAAAGCTAGTATCGTTTCAGTCAAAGGCCCCTCCGAAGGGTGCCTCATGCATTACGTCTGAGGTTAGCTTATAGGAATGATATTGTCTATTATACTCCTTTTGTTCATCAATTCTGACTTGGCTAGATTTCATGTTCAGGTTTTCTTGCACAGCCTGGTAACAGAACAGAGTTTAGTGAGTCGTACTTCTGAATTTGAAGCCGCCATAGAAAACGGAGATAAGACTTCTCTAAGGGGTTTGTGTGAGAAGAAATCTGAAGAGACTGAGTATTCCATCTTTGTGATTAAATTGTTCATATTCTTCTTTGACAAACTCATCCGACAACTGAACTCTGCTCTGTTTCAATTCACTGATTTGGCAGATCCGAAGAAGAGAAAGAGACATGGGGCTTGCTGAAAATGATGTTTGATGAGGAAGGAACTACAAGGACAAAGTTGATCAGCCACCTCGGCTTTAGTTTACCTTCTGTAGAACAGGATCAGGCTGTAAATGGGCTCTCTTCAGATCTGAATGGCGTCGAATTAGAGGATACTGCAGTGCATGCACGGGAGCCTGAGGAAAGTAACGAGGCAGCTGCATTTGCTATGGACAATGGAGAAGACTTCTTCAACAACTTTCCTGCTAAACCGGATACTCCCGTATCTACCTCTGCCACAGATTTTATGCCCCCTGACACAGATTTTACTGCCAAAGAAGAAGAAACTGAAGAAATGCCAGAAGAAGAAGATGAAAGTTCTGACCGTGTATTTGATGATGCCATCCAGCGTGCTTTGGTTGTTGGAGATTACAAGGAAGCGGTGGATCAGTGTATATCTGCAAATAAGATGGCTGATGCTTTAGTTATTGCTCATGTTGGTGGTACAGCGTTGTGGGAGAGTACTCGTGAGAAATATTTGAAGATGAGCAGTGCACCTTTCATGAAGGTATGTATATGCGTTCTAACTTTATATGTAGGTAAGTGCCATCTACATCCCTGTTTATGGTCGATAAGCCTCTAAACTACTGTATGCTAATCTGCTTTCAGGTTGTTTCTGCAATGGTGAACAACGATCTCACCGGCCTTGTCCATACAAGGTCACACAAGTACTGGAAAGAAACTCTTGCTCTCCTATGCACTGTAAGTTTCTGAAACTCTTGCTTTTCATGTTTTACTTGATCAAAATATAATCTCCTATCACTCTAGCTCTTCAAACAATGAACAACTCGTCAGTGCGCATATGCATGCAACTGCGACGTTGTTCAGGTCACGATAAAATGCTTTGTATTTAATCCTGTTCCTATATACATTCGCAAATAGTTTGCACAAGGAGAACAATGGAGCAGCCTGTGCGATGTCCTTGCCTCAAAGTTGATGGCTGCTGGTAACACTTTGGCTGCAGTTCTGTGTTACATTTGCGCAGGCAATGTTGACAGAACAGTAGAAATTTGGTCGAGGAGCCTTTCAAACGAGCGTGATGGAAGATCTTATGCCGAGCTTCTTCAAGTGTGTATCACTTTCCATGTTTTGCATAAATTAAGTTACCTTGTTCATATTCTTTTGCTCTTTTCGTCTAATAGGATCTTATGGAGAAGACTCTTGTCCTTGCTTTGGCAACTGGCAACAAAAAGTTCAGCGCATCCCTGTGTAAACTCTTTGAGAGTTATGCGGAGATATTGGCCAGCCAAGGGCTTCTTTCAACGGCAATGAAGTACTTAAAAGTTCTGGATTCTGGTGGCTTGTCACCTGAACTTTCTATATTACGTGATCGCATTTCTCTTTCTGCAGAACCTGGTACGTATGCAGTAGTGTTTCGGTTATTTCTTTAGAGGATTGAATTGTGATGATAACTTAGCGTATCATTTCAAATTGCATCTGCAGAGACAAGCACTGTAGCTTCAGGCAACACTCAGCTTCCAAGCACCATACCATATAACCAGGTCTCTTTCATTTTTAGTCTGCAGCTATCTTTAGATTAGAGCTTGGATCTTTCTGGAATCCATTTAGCTTTTACGGACAACATACTTATCCTTTTATTCTTCTGTGTTTTAGGAGCCAACTCAGGCGCAACCAAACGTCCTTAGTAACCCATATGATAATCAGTATCAACAACCATACACTAATTCTTATGGCGGATATGGCCCCACAGCTGTAAATCCACCCATGCAGCAAGCAACCATGTTTATGCCTCACCAAGCTCAGCCAACTCCGCAGGTTTCTGAAGTTTTGGTTTGTTGCATTTTCTTTTGCTCATTTTTTTTACCACCATGCATTATCCATCCTCATCTGGGCGTTTTCAGATGTCTAGATTAGGAGATTTTCCGTTATGATCTTCAATAGGGCGTTGGTCAATTTTTAGGGCGTTGGTCAATTTTTTAAAAAATAGTACGACATCTGGATATGTGGTGTTCAAATGCCTGGTCTCTTCTTTTGTGTGGTTTGTCATAGTATTGGGATGGATTATAGGTATCTCGCTCTTTGACGAAAAAAATATACTCAAAGACGAACATTACTGCCTCTAATGTCATGTCGGAAAAATGAATATCTTTCCTTCAGCTCAGTTCTGTAGAATCTATATCCTAGAGCTCGTGAAAAATGAGTTTTTGGTGGGGAAATATCCTGTTTGTTATGTATAGGTTTCTTGGGTCAATTTGTTGACTATGCTGTGTATATGCAGCCATCTTATCCTCCGGCTCCTGCAAGCAATGCTCAGCAATCCATGAGATCTACTTTTGTGCCTTCAACTCCCGCTGCACTGAAGAATGCAAACCAATATCAGCAGCCAACCATTGCTTCCCATTCATTCACCGTATGTGAATTTTTTTTTGACTCATTGTGTTTGATGTTTCACGCACTTTTTAGTTTAACTAAGCTAACTGCTACATGTACGTCACATCAGGGACCATCTAACAATGCATACCCTGTTCCTCCTGGTCCTGGTTCATATGTACCTTCTGCCCCTTCGCAAGTTGGGCAATATTCTAACCCCATGATGTCCCAAGTCGCTGCTCCAGGAGCTGGACCCGTAGGATTTACGCCTATGTCAACTCCAGGAGTTGCTCCAAGATCTGTAATAGGTTCTGTGCAACCAGCAAGTCCTCCAGCACCGCAGGCAGCCCCTGCGCCTGCAGCTCCGCCACCAACTGTTCAGACTGCAGATACTTCCAACGTCCCAGGTACTGTGCAGCACCATTTGTCTGTTTTGTTTCTGAGTTTAAAAGTCAAATGGTCACCTGTTGTAAATTCTGATCCAGCCCACCAGAAACCTGTGGTAGCAACGTTGACAAGGCTTTTCAATGAGACATCGGAAGCACTGGGAGGCGCACGTGCAAATCCTCCTAAGAAGCGTGAGATAGAAGACAATTCAAAAAAATTAGGGGCTTTATTTGTGAAACTCAATAGCGGAGAGATGGCCAAGAGTGCCGCAGACAAACTCGGACAGCTCTGCCAAGCTCTGGACAACCATGACTTCAGTACCGCCCTTCAGATACAGGTAAGCTAGTGAATCTCTGGTTCCTTGCTATTTAGTGACAGAAGAAAGAAAGAAAGAAAGAAAGAATCATTGTTGGTGTTGATGACTCGGAACAGGTACTTCTGACGAACAGCGAATGGGATGAGTGCAACTTCTGGCTGTCGGCATTAAAGCGGATGATCAAGACCAGGCAAAATGTGCGGTGATTTGTAAACTTTCTGGGTTGAGCAAAGATTATAAATCCACAGGAGAGACTCCTTTTACTTTCTTTATCTACCTTCGCTTTTAAAACACTGTTGCTACTACAATCTTTTTTTTTGCATCAAATACCTCAATTTGCTTTAGATAAGATAGTAGAGATCTGATTGCTTGACATTCTCATGTTTTTGATGCGTACCTTACCGGACGAGTTTTTTTTGTCTCTCTTTTCTTTGGACGAATTTAATTTGTTTGTTCTGTCACCTCTGTCATATTGGAGACGTAAAAATTTGAAATGAGGTAAAAGATTACCCTGCATCTGTTGACGCACACGTTGTACTGAAAAGAGAGGAAGCGCCATGTGGTCGTGATATTGTAATACCCGTCTCATCGATACTCGAGACTGGCGTGCTACTAATCAACAACTTATATCTCAAATCCGTAAAAGGTCTGAATGTCGGACTTTCATATAAATAACAAAATAAATCTATAAATCTCATAGTCGAAATAACTGAAATAATCGTCGAAATAATAGATATAAGTCCGAGAAATAAAATAAAGGAAAACACCTAAAAGCACCAGCTGTCCGATTAATCTCCTACTCATCAGCCTCACCTGCAAGGGGGTAAATAAGGAGTGAGTAACGGGGATGTCACTCAATGAGGTATGAGATACTAAACCCGAAGGCCATGGACCCGGACATAATACTCCGAATAAATATAATTTAATCCTAACACATTGCAAACACAGTACCTAAAGTACCCAGAGATCAAACAATGGCCTTAGCGAGGTGTACACTCGCCGCCCACTAACAGGCCAAAACACCACCGAATATGTGCTCGGTAACACACGCCCGTAGACGATTTATCGACCTCCACGCCTTGGCACAACCGGTCGACTACGCTGTGCCGCAGCAAACACCACACCCAATGTACTGTCTCCAACCGATACACCCATGGTCGGCTTTCATCCAAATCACATCAATATACTATATATATATATATATTATCAATTATAAATGAACAAGTATTGTTGAACCATCTATAACCCTAGTTCCAGTTTAAGCAAAGAACCTACAAACTAAACAAGCAATGACAGACTCAATTTCACGCAGGCGGAAACACATTAGAAATAAATTATACTTATTCGTGGTACTAAGTCGTGTAAGAGAAGCTCGAGAAAAGACCCTCACCTAAGCAACGTGGAAAAGTAGTAGCTATGAACTCCAACTGCTCAAACAGACTGAAAATCTGAAATCAGGGCAAAAAATCGAGTCAGAACGCCATTCGAACGGTTAAAAACGGATAACCGGCGATCTGGTCAAAAGTCAGCCCGCTGGCCAAAGGTCAACCCGATCAACTCTGACCCAAGCCGGTCAACCCTTGACCAAATTGAAATCGAAATGAACCAATCGGTTTATCCAAACCAAAATCGATTTCAATTAGACCAAATCGGTTTTCCATAACCGAATTTAAATCAATTTTAACCGCTGGTTTAACTTAACCAATTCAATTAATTTAAACCAGAAATCTATTTATTAAATAACCGGTTAGCCTAAACCAAACCAAAAATCAATTAACCTAACCGGTTGACCGGATCCGTGTTGACTCGCCGAGTCGACTCGGCCGAGTTACCGAGTCACCGATTGAGTCAACGGCCGAGTCACCGGCGGTTGAAAAGGGACGGCGGCTTACCGGGATCAACGGCGGTGACGGAAAACCGCGGGTGGTGGTGGCGCGTGAGCTACACACGCGGAACATCGCGGGACAAAAGCGGCGCGTGACGGCGGGTTTGAGCGACTCTCCGGCTGATCTTCCTGGTCCTGACTCGTCTCGACGACACAGTCACGATGGTGGTCTTAAAATTACAAAATTCCAAACGGTTAGTGAGTTATGATCGATTGAATGGACGACCGTTTTAAAAACAAATCGAAAAGGACGATTTCTGGTTACCTTCGGCTGTTAACGGCGACTGGTTGGCGGTTCCGATCTCGGTCGACGGTGACACTGACGGTATGGACTCGGATCTGCTTGACGGCTCTGATTCTGCAGGGTTTCGACGTAGTGAGACTTTATGAATAAAATAATAGGGAGGCTTTGTTTAAATAGTGGGGACTCACCTAGGTTTTCCTGCAAACCTACTGGGCTTTGCTGGGCCGAAATGACTGGACCGATAATCGGGTCGTTACAATTCTCTCCACCAATAAGGAATTCGACCCCGAATTTGGCTCCTGAACCGACTGTACAATACCATCCTCAAAAAGCCCTGGATAATCGATCCTCATCCGAGTTTCGGTCTCCGAGGTCTCCTCCTGAATCCCGTCTCTCTCCCAACGGACTCTGACCAGACTAGTCATCATCCCCTGAACCGATTTCATTTGCCGATCCAAAATCTGCACTGGCTGACAAAGTGCAGACAAATTTTTACCAATGTCACTTGGTGGCTGCTGTAGAATGAGCTCTGGCTCTCTCACAACTTTCTTCAAAACGGATACATGGAACACATCATGAAAGTCTGACAACTCTGCTGATAACCCCAATCTGTAAGCAACTGCTCATATCCGCTCCAAGATAGGGTACGGGCCCATAAATCTCGGTTTAAGCTTCTTTAGCTTTCGAGTCTTAGATCCTCCTTGAAATGTCTTCATTTTTAGATATACCAGGTCACCCACCTGAAATTCTAAATCCTTACGGCGCTTATCTGCATAACTCTTCTGTCGGTCATGAGCTTCTTTAAGCCGAGACTTGAGCATCTCCACTTGCTCTATTGTCTCCTGAACCATTGCAGGTTCTAAGTCTCGTCGCTCCCCCACTTCTGTCCAGCAAAGTGGTGTACGACAAGGCCTACCATAAAGTGCCTCATATGGTGTCATTTCAATACTCGAATGATAGTTGTTGTTGTATGCAAACTCCACTAGAGGTAGATATTTTCCCCAGTTTCCTTCCCAATCCAAAACACAAGCCCTGAGCATATCTTCCAAAGTCTGAATAGTCCTCTCTGATTGTCCATCTGTCTACGGGTGATAAGCTGTACTCATATGGACTTTTGTCCCAAGCGCCTTCTGAAAGGCCCTCCAAAAAGCAGACGTAAAATTTGTATCTCGGTCCGAAACAATGCTGACAGGAACTCCATGCAACTTCACAATCTCTCTAAGGTAAATCTGTGCCAACTGATCAGCTCCATCTGTTTTCTTAATTGCTATGAAATGTGCAGACTTGGTGAGTCTATCTACAATCACCCAAATAGCATTCTTCCCACCAAAGGTTGTCGGGAGTCCACTCACAAAATCCATAGTCACCATGTCCCATTTCCACTCTGGCAATGGTAGGTTCTGCAATAATCCGCTAGGCACTTGATGTTCAGCCTTAACCATCTGACATGTCTGGCACTGCTATACAAATTTAGTAACATCTTTCTTCATACCAGTCCAATGGTAATAACGCTTCAAATCTCTGTACATCTTGGTATTCCCTGGGCGGATAGAAAAACGTGAGTTGTGTGCTTGCTGTAAAATTTCCTTCCGTAACAGTTTATCATCTGGCACACAAACTCGGTTCCGGTACATGTACATCCCATTCGAAGCTGTATGATATCCAATACTCTTGATCTCAATCTGCTTAACCAAAGCCTCATCATCATCCTGAACTTTGTGTATCCTCCATAGTAAAGTCTGCTTGTTCCAAAGCATCAAGACCAGTTGCCTCCCCACCTGAAGTGATTGCACACAATCTGAGACTAGCAATTGTTCCAATCAGCTCATGAACCTCCTTGGTTTCTGAAATATCACTCCTGCATCTACTCAAGGCGTCTGCCACATGGTTGGCCTTACCTGGATGATAGGTAATATCCAAGTTGTAATGTGCTAACAATTCCATCCATCTACGCTGTCTCAAATTCAGGTCCGCTTGAGTAAAAATATACTTAAGACTCTGGTGATCTGTGAGGATCTGAACTTTCTCTCCATATAGATATTACCTCCATATTTTTAGCGCAAAAACAACTGTTGCTAACTCCAAATCATGGGCGGGGTAGTTGACCTCATGAGGCCTCAACTGACGTGATGCATAAGCAATAACATGACCATCCTGCATCAATACACAACCCAAACCAGTACCTGACTCATATGTGTAAACCTCATATGGTATCCCTGGCCTCGGTGGTACCAAAACTGGCGTGTCCGTGAGTTGTCGCTTCAATTCTGTGAGACTCTTCGAGCACTCATCTGTCCACACAAACTTAACATCTTTGCCTGTCAACTGAGTCATCGGTTTGGCGATACTGGCAAATCCTTTGACAAATTTCCTGTAATAACCTGTTAAACCCAGAAAACTGCGGATCTCTGTAGCATTCTTAGGTGTCAGCCAATCTGTAATTGCGATAATCTTCTCTGGATCTACAGCAACTCCTGCCTCAGAAACCACATGGCCCAAAAATCCAATCTTTCTCTGCCAGAAGCTACACTTACTCAGCTTGGCAAACAACTGATGCTCTCTGAGCTTCTCCAACACAATCCGTAAATGTTCAGCATGCTCTTCCCTACTCCGAGAATAAATCAGAATATCGTCAATGAAGACGATCACGCACTTATCTAAGTACTCGTGAAAACTATCATTCTTAAGTTTCATGAACGTTGCAGGTGCATTCGTCAACCCAAATGGCATCACCACAAACTCGTAATGTCCATAGTGTGTACGGAAAGCCGTCTTCCGTATATCCTCCCCAGCTATCGCAATCTGGTGATAACCTGATGCCAAGTCAATCTTAGAAAACCATGAAGCTCCTTGTAGCTGATCCAACAACTCATCAATACGCGGAAGTGGATACTTATTCTTGATGGTCACCTTGTTTAGACCTCTGTAATCAATGCAAAGCCTGAAACTCCCATCTTTCTTCTTCACAAACAGTACTGGTGCTCCCCACGGTGAAGTACTCGGTCTGATGAAACCCTTACCCAATAGCTCCTCCAATTGTTTTCTTAGTTCGGCCATCTCTGCTGGCCCTAGTCGGTACGGGGCCCGTGAAACCGGTGCTGTCCCTGGTTCCAACTCAATAGTGAGAGCATCTCCTCTTGCTGGTGGTGGCTCCTTTAAGGCCTCAAATATATCCTCGAACTCCTCAACCACCAGAATGTCCTGTAACTCGTGATGTCCATCGTTCTTAACCATCGAAATAGTCGCCAGAAACCCTTCTGCTCCTCTCTCCAATAAATCCTCGGCATGCGTCATGGAGACAATAGAAATTCCCCGGTGAGCTTGAACACACTGGAATGTGATCTTCCCCTCTTCTCTAGGGATATGAAACCTTGCCTTCGGGCAATCTAACACCACTCGGTGCCGTGACAGCCAATCCATCCCAAGTATAACATCATAGTAATCCAACTCCATCTCTGCTAGATCTCCGGTAAAAACGAACCCTCCAAGTAAGACAGGTACATCTCGATGCACGCCTAGGCCTGGGCATTTCGGGTATCGGTTCGAGCATTTTGGGTTTCGGGTAGTTCGGATAGGGGCTAGAGGATCCATTTAGTACTTGACATATTTTCGGTTCGGTTCGGTTCGGTTCGGATAGTTTCGGGTTCGGTTCGGTTTGAATAGTAAATGTAGGAACCGGAAAATATCCGGAAAAAGTTCGGTTCTCATTTGGATCCGGTTCGGGTTCGGATAGTTTGGGTAGTTCGGATAATTTGGATAAAATATTGGTTACTTAAGGTAAAATATCAAATAATTAGGATGATTTAGATAAAAATTTTGGATATTTCGGATTACTTTGGATATTCAGATAAAACTATCCGGATAGTTTCAGATACTTTCGGGTTGTTTGGATACTTTATAATAATTTAGTTATCCACAACTATTTTCAAATACTTTTAATAGAATTTTAAATTATAGATATATATTTAGTGATGTTATATGTATATATAATTAATATTTTTATATATTCGGGTACCCGTTCGGTTTTCAGTTTGGTTCCGGTTCGGTTTGGTTATTTTGGATATAAAAATATAGGAAACGTTCGGGTATTTGAAGGTATTGGTTCGGTTCTGGTTTCGGGTATTTCGGTTCGGTTCTGGTTCGGTTCTTCGGTTCCGGTTATTTTGCCCAGGCCTACACGCCAGTGGCTCCAATTCTCTCGGTGCCGGCTGTCCGAATCTGCTTGGTCTTTGGCTCAAAGACACCATGAAAAGGCCAAGACTTGACTAGTCGTGAACTTACGAAGCTGTGAGAAGCTCCGGTATCGAAAAGAGTGTGAGCTACCTCACCTACAACAGAAACCGATCCTACACATAATTTTTTTTAAACTATACATAGTAATCACAACTACAATAGCACTCAAAAGAAATTTGTGTGGCAAAGATACATACTGGCTGTCGGCTCAGCTCCATTGGCCTCTCCTAGGGCATACACACGGGGAGCGACGGCTTGACACTTAGCTGGTGGGAGCGTTGGTTGCCCCTTCTTTGGGCAATCTCTGGAAATATGACCGGGCTCATAACAATTGTAACAAATCCTGATTGCCGCTGTAGGTGCTGCAATCTGACAGGCCAAAGTCGCATCCGCTGGTTTCACCCGACAATGCGTTAACAAATGTCCCCACCTTCCGCAAGTAAAACACTTGAGACACTCTCCGATGTGATGACGACGACATCGAGCACAATACGGTGCTTCCGACTGGTCCATGGTCCTCCTCTGAGACTCATCAGTCTTTCCAGACTTAGTCTGAGATGATTTGGCGAGCTTCTGCTCCTCTACCAAACCTGCTTCCTGCTCAGCAGCTTTCTCCACCAAATGCCCCAATCTGTGGTAAGTGACGACACAACATCTATTGCGAATTTCGACTCGCATCCCACCCAAAAACTTCCTAATCAGGTCTTCCTCAGTAATACCAGCTCCCCCAAAATGCTCCATATCCATGTTCTGCACCTGAGTCGTAAGTCTGTAAAACCTCTAATCATAAACACGGTAAACCGGCAAAGGTGGAGTTGGTGGTAGTGGTGGTTGCTGTAAACCCTAAGGAAGCTGCTGTCATGGAACCCCCTGCACAGGAACCTGAGGTCAAATCTGCTGAGGTGGAATCTGCTGAGGTGGAATCTGCTGACCAGCAGCCAACTGACGGGCAACCTCTTGTGCTGCTACACGGGCAGCTTCTTGTGCAGACACGAGCAGCTTCCTGCGTAACCTGCTGAATAGCAGCCCGGGCAGCCTGGGAAGCTGCCTGCTGAACCATCTGCATGAGTGCAGCCTGATCAAATGGTGGGGCTGCAGGCTGCACACCCTCTGCCTGAACACCTCATGTAGCACCCTGATCATCCACAACTTCACGAGCATCAGCTCTGATCCGAACGGTGCGAGTACGCTTAGTTCCTCCTTTTGGCGGCATCTGAAAAGAGAATGGACGAAACGATTAATTTCTGTTAAATCAGAACATTAACGATTGCTGAAAAATAACCAAACAGAAAGGTGCTTCTAAGTTTTGAAAACCGTTGAAAACTTAAAAAAAATCTTTGCAAATCAGGTCCCCTAACCGGCGTCCCGGGTCAAAGCCGAGACACAACCCCGGTCTGATACCAAATTGTAATACCCATCTCATCAATACTCGAGACTGGCGTGCTACTAATCAACAACTTATATCTCAAATCCGTAAAAGGTCTGAAAGTCGAATTTCATATAAATAACGAAATAAATCCATAAATACCATAGTCGAAATAACTGAAATAATCGTCGAAATAATAGATATAAGTCCGAGAAATAAAATAAAGGAAAATGCCTTAAAGCACCAGCTGTCCGATCAATCTCCTACTCATCAGCCTCACCTGCAAGGGGGTAAATGAGGGGGTGAGTAACGGGGATGTCACTCAATGAGGTATGGGATACTAAACCCGAAGTCCATGGACCTGGACAGAATACTCCGAATAAATATAATTTAATCCTAACTCATTGCAAACCCGGTACCTAAAGTACCCAGAGATCAAACAATGGTCCTAGTGATCTAGTTCCAGTTTAAGCAAAGAACCTACAAACTAAACAAGCAATGACAGACTCAATTTCACGCAGACGGAAACACATTAGAAATAAATTATACTTATTCGTGGTACTAAGTCGTGTAAGAGAAGCTCGAGAAAAGACCCTCACCTTAGCAACGTGGAAAAGTAGTAGCTATGAACTCCAACTGCTCAAACAGACTGCAAATCTGAAATCAGGGCGAAAAATCTAGTCAGAACGCCCTTCGAACGGTTAAAAATGGATAACCGACGATCAGTTCAAAAGTCAACCCGCTGGTCAAAGGTCAACCGGTCAACTCTGACCCAAGCCGGTCAACCTTTGACCAAATTGAAATCGAAATGAACCAATCGGTTTATCCAAACCAAAATCGATTTCAATTAGACCAAATCGGTTTTCCATAACCGAATTTAAATCAATTTTAACCGCTGGTTTAACTTAACCAATTCAATTAATTTAAACCAGAAATCTATTTATTAAATAACCGGTTAGCCTAAACCAAACCAAAAATCAATTAACCTAACCGGTTGACCGGATCCGTGTTGACTCGCCGAGTTACCGAGTCACCGACTGAGTCAACGGCCGAGTCACCGGCGGTTGAAAAGGGACGGCGGCTTACCGGGATCAACGGCGGCGACGGAAAACCGCGGGTGGTGGTGGCGCGTGAGCTACACGCGCGGAACGTCGCGGGACAAAAGCGGCGCGTGACGGTGCGTCCGAGCGACTCTCCGGCTGATCTTCCTGGTCCTGACTCGTCTCGACGTCACAGTCACGATGGTGGTCTTAAAATTACGAAATTCCAAACGGTTAGTGAGTTATGATCGATTGAATGGACGGCCGTTTTAAAAACAAATCGGAAAGGACGATTTCCGGTTACCTTCGGCTGTTAACGGCGACTGGTTGGCGGTTCCGATCTCGGTCGATGGTGACACTGACGGTACGGACTCGGATTTGCTTGACGGCTCTGATTCTGCAGGGTTTCGACGTAGTGAGACTTTATGAATAAAAGAATAGGGAGGCTTTGTTTAAATAGTGGGGACTCACCTAGGTGTTCCAGCAAATTTAGTGGATTTTGCTGGGCCGAAATGACTGGACCGATAATCGGATCGTTACAGATATATGGACCTCTTTTCTTCAAGTCACGTTATTAAAGCCCAAAACTATCATGGAACTGTAAATTTCATCCCATTTTTCAATAGGCCATCAAAATGGGTAATCGCAACGTACAACAACGTTACGATATTATAATTACATCAAATAATAAATAAATAAGGTATGTGGCTGCGAGTCATCACTCTGATTTAAGGCCTGCTCGTTCAGTGGTGATAAAGCGCCTCGTTTCCAACTACCCGATCTGATAAGCATTTCACGCTTCACCAATGGCTTCTCTCATGCTCAACGGAGCCATCACCTTCCCCAAGGGATTAGGGAGGCTTTGTTTAAATAGTGGGGACTCACCTAGGTGTTCCAGCAAATTTAGTGGATTTTGCTGGGCCGAAATGACTGGACCGATAATCGGATCGTTACAGATATATGGACCTCTTTTCTTCAAGTCACGTTATTAAAGCCCAAAACTATCATGGAACTGTAAATTTCATCCCATTTTTCAATAGGCCATCAAAATGGGTAATCGCAACGTACAACAACGTTACGATATTATAATTACATCAAATAATAAATAAATAAGGTATGTGGCTGCGAGTCATCACTCTGATTTAAGGCCTGCTCGTTCAGTGGTGATAAAGCGCCTCGTTTCCAACTACCCGATCTGATAAGCATTTCACGCTTCACCAATGGCTTCTCTCATGCTCAACGGAGCCATCACCTTCCCCAAGGGATTAGGGAGGCTTTGTTTAAATAGTGGGGACTCACCTAGGTGTTCCAGCAAATTTAGTGGATTTTGCTGGGCCGAAATGACTGGACCGATAATCGGATCGTTACAGATATATGGACCTCTTTTCTTCAAGTCACGTTATTAAAGCCCAAAACTATCATGGAACTGTAAATTTCATCCCATTTTTCAATAGGCCATCAAAATGGGTAATCGCAACGTACAACAACGTTACGATATTATAATTACATCAAATAATAAATAAATAAGGTATGTGGCTGCGAGTCATCACTCTGATTTAAGGCCTGCTCGTTCAGTGGTGATAAAGCGCCTCGTTTCCAACTACCCGATCTGATAAGCATTTCACGCTTCACCAATGGCTTCTCTCATGCTCAACGGAGCCATCACCTTCCCCAAGGGATTAGGGAGGCTTTGTTTAAATAGTGGGGACTCACCTAGGTGTTCCAGCAAATTTAGTGGATTTTGCTGGGCCGAAATGACTGGACCGATAATCGGATCGTTACAGATATATGGACCTCTTTTCTTCAAGTCACGTTATTAAAGCCCAAAACTATCATGGAACTGTAAATTTCATCCCATTTTTCAATAGGCCATCAAAATGGGTAATCGCAACGTACAACAACGTTACGATATTATAATTACATCAAATAATAAATAAATAAGGTATGTGGCTGCGAGTCATCACTCTGATTTAAGGCCTGCTCGTTCAGTGGTGATAAAGCGCCTCGTTTCCAACTACCCGATCTGATAAGCATTTCACGCTTCACCAATGGCTTCTCTCATGCTCAACGGAGCCATCACCTTCCCCAAGGGATTAGGTTTCCCCGCTTCCAATCTACACGCCAGACCAAGTCCTCCGCTGAGTCTCGTCTCAAACACAGCCACGCGGAGACTCTCCGTGGCGACAAGATGCAGCAGCAGCAGCAGCAGCAGCGTGTCGGCGTCAAGGCCATCTGCGCAGCCTAGGTTCATCCAGCACAAGAAGGAGGCCTACTGGTTCTACAGGTTCCTGTCCATCGTGTACGACCATATCATCAATCCCGGCCACTGGACGGAGGATATGAGGGACGACGCTCTCGAGCCGGCGGATCTGAGCCATCCGGACATGCGCGTTGTCGACGTCGGAGGCGGAACGGGTTTCACCACGCTGGGAATCGTCAAGACGGTGAAGGCTAAGAACGTGACGATTCTGGACCAGTCGCCGCATCAGCTGGCCAAGGCGAAGCAGAAGGAGCCGTTGAAGGAGTGCAAGATCGTTGAAGGAGATGCGGAGGATCTCCCTTTTCCTACTGATTATGCAGACAGATACGTCTCTGCTGGAAGGTAACCAAAAAATAAAAAATAAAAAAAAACTTGTGTGGATCAGAGTGTGTGATTGGGTTTAGGGTTTATTTTTCGACAGCATTGAGTACTGGCCCGACCCGCAGAGGGGAATAAGGGAAGCCTATAGAGTTCTCAAGATCGGTGGGAAAGCATGTCTCATTGGCCCTGTCCACCCAACCTTCTGGCTTTCTCGCTTCTTTGCAGATGTTTGGATGCTTTTCCCCAAGGAGGAAGAGTACATTGAGTGGTTCAAGAATGCTGGTTTCAAGGACGTTCAGCTTAAGAGGATTGGCCCCAAGTGGTACCGTGGTGTTCGCAGGCACGGACTTATCATGGGATGCTCTGTCACCGGTGTCAAACCTGCCTCCGGTGACTCTCCTCTCCAGGTTTGTTTTGCTCTTTCTGTCTCGCTACTTGAAGCTTTGCTCGTCTTTCTTTGACCATCCATCATCTTGAAATGCTGCAGCTTGGTCCGAAGGAAGAGGACGTCGAGAAGCCTGTAAACAATCCTTTCTCTTTCTTGGGACGCTTCCTTTTGGGTACCCTAGCGGCTGCCTGGTTTGTGTTAATCCCAATCTACATGTGGATCAAGGATCAGATCGTTCCCAAAGACCAACCCATCTGATAAACAACTTATGATTTGTAATACACTCCTATGTTAGACACTTTTTTTTTTTGTCTTCGTGACTATGTTGAGCCCTTTTCAAAATATATCGATCACTCTATTCCACCATGTTGATCTCAATCCTATGCTACTTGTTTAATATTGTTTCCTTACCTCACCTCATAGACGTCCCAGTGTCAGTAAACATGAAAGTTGAGGACGCAAATAGTGATTAGTGAGTGTAGCAGAGAACCCTCACATAATTGCGGAATAACTATGGCAGCCGCAACGAAGAATGCTTGAGCAAATATTGATATGCCTCCAAAATCATTTTTTTGTTGTTGTTGTTGTATATAATAAATAGAGCTAAAAATTTTAAAAGAAGCATGCCAAGCCGACAAAGAGACTTGGCGGAAGAGCACAACAGAGTCAGTCTGCTCTCAAACCATAGCACGCAGATCAGGAACTCATTCATGAGTGACGCAAATGTAAGATAGGGTTTTGTATATGTTCGGTACTGATCATTCTTTTGCAAAATTGATGGGATGACAACTCTTTCACATTTATTGTAGTAGAAAGTTATGAGCATTGTTGGTCTCAGGCTCTATTGAAGACTCCTCTTTTATTAGTCTAATGTGAAATGAGTCAGTATACAATTTTCAAAGCAAATTAATCAGTTTAGATTTATTCATAGATGTAAATACAATCCACGGGCCTGAAACAAATTTAGAAAATTGCAATCTACTAGCTGGCTTACAATAATGTCACTGCCCTATGAACCTAGGCCCCATATCCAACGGAAGAAGCAAAGCTCAGGCAAATTATAATCCATCTTACTATTTTTTGTTTGCTTGGTTTGGTTGACTTTTTGCTGGTGGTGTGTAAAACGTACAAGTACAACAATTATACTGAAGGGCGTGAAATAATAAACTGCTAAGAAAAGACAGATAAACAAAAGGGTCTTTGAAGAAGAACAAGCTATGGGACAAGTAGTTTAGAAAGGAAAGAGGATCAGCTCATAAGTCTGCCTCCACAGGTGTAAGTGACGATGCACGACTCATCCACAAACACTGTATAGTTATGCGCAGGTTTTGCTAGCAATGGCGGAAGCCTAACCAGAAGGTCGCACACGCACTCGTTGTCCATTTGCTTCAGCCACTTGCAGCACTCTTGTTGAGCAAACGTCTCTTCTCTGTGTCTTTGATGATGATGATGGTGGTGGTGGTGGCGACGGCGGTGGCGACGGTGGTTATGGTTGTTGTCGTGGTGGTTGTCATCATCGTGATCATGATCACGGTCGTGGTCATGGTCATTGTGATCATGGTCGTGGTCATGGTCGTCGTGGTCATCCTCGTCGTGGTCGTGATCATCATCATGGTGGTCACCATGGTCATGCTCGTGGTCATCGTCATCGTCGTGGTCATGGTCATGGTCATAGTGAGGAGGAGGAGGAGGAGGAGGAAAGATGGGAGGAGAAGGTGGGGCAATGGGGGAAGGAAGTGGGACAGTGTTCATTGGGAGACGTGAGCAGGCGTAGTTAGCCAGGGCGTATTGAGAGGCGCATAACGGACGGGGTGGTGGAATCTGTATGATTCTTTGCCCTCGTGTGAAAGAGGAAGAGGAGAGAGCCAGAAGGAGAACAGCTACAAGAAAAGGAGTTTCCATGGAATGTGTGTGTGTGTGTGTGTGAAGAGAGATCTTTGGTGGGTCATCACTATATATTCAACGTGAAATAAAGCAAAAAATTACGATGGGAAGCAGGGGGGTTTTAGGTTCATATTAGAGTATTCCATTTGATTTGCGTGACTTTGTTAGGTTGCTTGTAGAACAGTGTTTCACTTTGACCAGACCTGTTCAAAATTCCACAACCATTTTAATCTCAAAACTATTAGTAGCTGCAACTTCAAAAGCGTGACAAAACAACTTTGATAGTTAAACAAGTTCTGTAACTGAGTTTGATTGATCCTAATATCCAAATGCAATTCTTGATTAAAATCGAGAAAGGTAATAATACTTGGAACAAATATAGCAACCGCATTACACAAACAAAGGTGTGAAAAATATGTATCATTTGGTCACTCGCACCAGATTCAGCTTAACTTCTGATTGAGACAAATGTGTTCACCTGTAATCACTAATCAGACAGAGTGCGATTAAGACACATGACCGTCATTTCCCATGAAGTTTTATTTATTTCACAAGAGCAGACACAGTAATGACCAAACCAGGCCTGTTTACAAGTTAATCACAGAGACGCTCCTCTGGTTCCTGCTGCTTTTTCGCCGCTAACAAAATCTCCCTATCTGTCTCAACTTGTTCCCTCTGCTTCCTCAACCTATCTTTCCTCTCTTGCTATCCTTCCTCCAATAACCTCAAAAACTTCTCCTTAACAGCCACCAAATGATCTCTATCAATCAACTCCTCGTCTCTATAAGCTTCTCTCAATCCCTCCCTTCAACGACAAGTAGAATATCCCCGAATGCCTCGTGAAAACACTCGAAAACGCGTTCGAAAACCTGAGCTCGTCGCAGAACTTGCCAAGTAGGCACAGGGACTCTCTTCAGCAACGAGAGAGACAGCAACTCGTGGAACACACCAACGGTTCGTTTCTCCATCTCCCTAGACGCTTGGTCCAAACGAGACACATCCTCGTAAGGCGATATGTAGTCTCCCTCTGACCAATCCCTGAATCCCTAGTCCACTCTCTCCTCTCCTTCCTTACGAAAAACCCAGACGGCAATTTCACGTCGAAATTGAGTCGAACCGGGACACCGGTTCTAACGGTTTCTTCTTTCCAATCGACAAGCTCGAGAAAGGACTTCCCACCTTCTTCGGCTAAACCGGTTAACCAGAAATAGTTTGGGTATTTCTTAACCAGTCTAACCAGAAAATCATTTCGAAAACCGAAATCTCTCTTGACATGAACCAGTTTCTCAGCGCTGATGTCGTGACTTATATTTATCTTTGGACATCATCAGCAACTTACAGAGCTTGGCGACGATCATCTCCTCATTCTCCGTGTAATCCTCTCTTCTTCGTCTAAGAAAGCTCTGAGACGTTGCGCGGGGCGGATGAACTGAACGGGCTCCGACTTCGGTTTGATCCGATCGTGGTAGATCTCGAAGAGGGAAGGGTTCATCACGACGAAGCTCTTGGCTTTGAAATTGAGGCGCAGTCTCTCGCGGCGCTTTTCGAGGTACCTGAGGAGGATGACTTGGCGTGGCTCGTTAAGAACTTCTTTGACGACGTGAGCGCAGAGGTTGTAACGCTTGTCCTGCTCGATGGCTTCGTCTAGCTTCGTGTCCTTTTTCCACACCACTTTCAAGCTCGAGATCCATCTGGTTTGGTGGTTTAGTAACGGTATCGATTTTTTTAATGAGTTTGGAAGAGACGGTTAAGTTTCTAAACACCATTTACCGATCTCAGCAGAGCTCTTGTTTTTCTACTCGTCGCCGTCGTCAGCTTCTGTGTTTTTTTTTTTTAACCGCCTATAAACCCTACAATACCTGAACTGAGGCTTATAAACACCACGCGCGAAAAGAGCAGCACATTCCACGCGCCCCATGTATAAGAATGTATGATAATTGATATGACACTAACTAAAACAAAATCCATGTATAATAACTAACAATTAACATTGTGAAGATGTTTAACTTTATTTACACAGTTGAACTTTTGTTCTTATAACATCTCTTTTATTACAAAACTATACCAAAAGCTTATTGGCATATCAACAACTATATATGTATTTGTATAATCAAATGATAGCAATAAGATTCACATTATACATACTTGGCTTCCCATATGCAATCACCCCCTCTATTAGAAAATTAACTCTCTCTATTTATATATATCTTCACTTCTCTCGGAGCTAAACTAATACATAACCAAGAAGGATCGAGATTGATGATTGTGATCAATCATGGGAGGAGAGAGGAAAGACTGCACATTTCCAGATGATGTACAGACGAGCCCTTTGCTCCTTTATCTGCTTCGAACACCTTTTCCATGTTCTAGCGTTCGTACTGTTTCTACTGCAGCTCAACACAACCGTCGCTGCCATTGTGATCCTACCGAGAAAGCTTCACAAGTAATTACTATAAAACTACCGAAACTGTTGTTTTTGATGGTTTTTGGCTGCTGGAGGGATAAGATTGCTTTATATATATAGTATATATGCTGCTGACTGGAGCTTGATGCATGGAAATAATTTGGTGTATAATGCGTATACAAATAGGATAAAGATACATAATTGAATTGAATAAAATGGACCTACATGTCTGTAAAACATACACGTGGTGCATTAACCATTAGCTTCGCTTTTGTACTAAAAATCTTTTGATTAGTATCTATCACTGATTAAATGTTCACTGTTTTTTAGGAATCAGGTATTTTCTTCATTTTTTAATGAAAAAAAATATTATCAGTTTCGAGATTTGATATTGCGGGGATGATACTGTTTGAACAGACATTTTCTGTTCATGCACACATGAGACTTATAATGATGGAGCTGTGGCTTGTGGGGTCTTGCTGTGTTTGGTGGGAATTCGATGATTAATTAAGTACAGTATATAGTTTGGTCGTTAAAAGTATGAGACTATGAACTAATTAGTTATGGATTTTTGTTTAGGGGTTCTGTATCAACGTTCATCTCACCAAATCACTCGTTTGATGCCCCTTTGATATAAGCTTTCCATTTGAACGAAGGGGTATCAAGGGAAGGGTTTCAATTATGCTTTTTTAATACTTGAGGTTCGGGCCGAAATCTGTAATCCCTAAATTCGAAACTACAATATTAGTTTCGTTTCAGTGGTTATCCAAACCATGAACTTCTAATACAATGGCCAGAGTTATTTCCACTGGAGCTAAAGGCATATTGTTAGATTATGGTTTCATTATTAGGTATGTCATATAATGTGTAAGGGTGTTCAATTTTCATCCAATATGAAAATGAACGGGTATCTTTATACAGTCCCGGCTCTTACCCATGGCAACATGAGCATTTGCCATGGGTCCATGGGTCCAAAAATTTTTTGTGTTGTTTTAAAGGTCCATTTCAATCTGTTAAATTATCAAAAAAAATCATAATTAAGTAAATCTAATTTATTTATTACAAGACAAAACAATAAAAAATCTGTACATTCACCATTAGTTTTGAGATATATTTTTTATTTGTTTCAGGTAGTGTTTTGAAAACCGGACCAGACATTGATTCGGCATTGTAACTAGATCAATGGTCGGACCGGTCCAATTGGTTCAACTGGGTTTTAAATTTTAATTAAATTTTTTATTAAGTAACTATTATATGTATAACAAAATTATTTTTATAAAATTTTATATAATTATTAGAATCTAAAAATGATATGAAAACAAAATTGATTTTTTTAAAAATAATATAAAATAATGAAAATAATTTATTTAGATAGATACTTAGAAAACAATATGAAATTTTTATGAAATATTTTTCAAATTTGCAGTTTAAAAAAAATTCTTGGATTTGAAAAAATAGGATTTTAATATCAACCTTGATCACTGGTTTTAGCGAGTTTTGCCGGTTTTTGATCGGGTTTGCCAATTTAACTCAAATCCGGTTTTTAGTATAACCTGGAACCGAATAGATGGCCGAGTCACGGTCTGACCGGCCGGTCTGGTCCAGCCGACCGGTCCGGTCCAGTTTCCAAAACACTGGTTTCAGGTTTTAGAGTTCAAGTTAAAAGAAATGCAGTGATAGAAAATATTTATAAAAGGATCCATATTTTGGGTTTCGCCCAGGGCTATTATATTGGTTAAGACGGCACTGTCTTTATATTGGTTGAAATGATTTTTTGGTATAACAGGAAAACAAAACTAATATACCCAAATCAAAATGAGCCAAAATAACTAAAGTGATTGGTGTGAAGTTCAAATAGTTAAAGATGTATTTGGTTTAACACAAACCCATAAAGAACTGTTTATCTACATTTAAAGAAAATATAGTAACCAAAACAAAATCGGGACTGAACACATAATTAACAAATTTAGTTAGAAGCATTGTTAATAAAAAAAAAAAACATGGTCGTGGAGATAGATAGATAGTACTTCACAAAAAACACGACCTCTTCTGTCCTCTCTCTAAATCTGACACAGAAGAAGGATTGAGAGGAGACCTCTACCGGAGTTTCTAACAGTCTCATCTCCGGTTAGTAAGCTTGTTTCTAGGAAGCGGTGTTTCTCTTTATACCGCTATCGCCAGCTTCTGTTTCCGGGGAACGGTGGCTCTGACAGCACCGATTTCACCGGCTTTCGTCTCCGAGAAAGCGGTGGCTCTGATAGCACCGTTCTTTCGCCGGCTCCTTCTCCGGTTTGATCCGGAATCAAGTTCTCGATCTACGCTCTTGCTCTTCCTCTGTTCAATCGACTCTCGATCTGAAAATCTGTATGGATTTTTTGGATCGATCGAAGATGATTGTTGTTCTTCAAAGATGGTGTTTGAGATCTATAGGTTTTCATCGGTTTTGGGCTCCAAGGTGGAGTTGGGTCGCACTTTTGCTCTGACCCCGACGGAAGCTGTTGTACTCTTCCGGTGGAGGCCTGATTATTGCGGCGGCGGAGTTTGCATGCCGATGAAGGGGTGGGGCTTCGATCTTAGGACACGTGCCCCTCTGATGGTGTTTCGGTCAAGACGTGGCGGCCTGGTGACGCGTGTCTCTCGCAGTGAGGATTACGACACGTGTCCTGTTCACGCATCTCGCGGGAAGGAAGAGGCGCCTTTCTGGGTTAGGACGATGGGCTTAGGGCCCAATAGGTTTACGGTTTGGTTAGCCCTAGTGTGTTTGGGCTTCATGGTTGTATCCTTGTTTACGTTTTTGGTTTGGTCCTTTGGACCTTGTCCCTTTAATAAACTTTAGATGGCAAAAAAAAGAAAGAAAAAAGATAGTACTTCACAAGGTGCGATAAGGTTAGTTGTGTAGTCTATTAATTAATGATTACTACCGGATAGGTGGGGGTCGTGTGTTGACAAAAGTATTCATGATCAATAATCCTAATATTCAGATGAACTGAGATCATCTCCAATGGTGTTTTATTTTTCACTTCGTTGGTGCTTCATTTTTTTTCTCATTTCTTCATTTTTTGAAGAATTAAACATTATTTTTTCAAATTACAGAATTTGAAAAAGTACTATTCACTTCTTCATTTTTGAAGATACACTTTTTTAATTACAGATTGGTCACTTATCTTTAACTTGTTTTTAGTTTTTACTTAAATAAACTATAAAAGCTAATATTACCAACTTACTTTTAAAAATTTTATTATTTTTTATTCAATCAATTTAAAATATTAAATATACTAGAAACATGTTGTTTTACTAATATTTAGATGAAACACAATTACTTAAATAATATAAAAACTCAAAGACTTGATAAACATCAATCTAAATAAAAAAAACATAGCACATCATAAACTAACACTTAATAATCTGGTAAATCATTTCCAGATCCACTAAGATTGTTAAAATATTGTCCAAATGAAGTGGCTGCTTGAGAAGGCTGTTGAGCTTGTTGTTGTTCATTCTTTTCTACTAAAATTTCATTTTGCTCAGATTGAATGTATGCACGAACGTTAGGATCTTGTATGGAGTTCAAATCACGAAATAAAATTTTGTTCTCTTTTTTAAACTTCTTCAAAGCATAATTCTTGTTTTGAATCTCCAAATGTTGATGTCTTTGTGCGCTTGTTTTCTCTAATTTCTCCGATAGTTTTTTATTTTTTTCTTCCAAAATGTTAATAACAAGTGATGTTTGATCAACATTTTTTCTTTTGAGTTTGGTTTGTTTCACTCCAATTGGTTTTTTAGACGAAGATCCACCCATTCTATCTTCTTCATCATCTAAATTCATAGAAAAGGTAGACAAACCTGGAGATTCTTGTGTAGCAGAATCAGATGTAACATTTTCCAATTCTGGATTTGTATCCCCGAAACCACATGAGTTTGATACTTTTTTCGTGGATGTGTCACCATCTTTAAACTTTTCAAATTTTTTTATAATGCTCCATACATGATCGAACTTCCAACCTCCTTTGTATTTTGGATCATCCAATAACATTAACTTGGCTTGTCTAAACTGCATATCATTTTAAAAAATAAAACATTATTGCAAAGTAAGTAAAATATATATTACACAAACTAAAAAAAAATACTTACAATGTCTTCATCTGAAGCACCACTTGGACGTATGTTTTCACATTGCTTGATGCTTGCATGCAATTTCTTCGTTACTTTCTCAATAGTTTGAATTCGACAATGGATAAACTTCTTTGTATGTTCACTCCAACTTCCATCTTTTTCGTTCTAGTAAGCAGCTGCCACACGAGACCATAATTGGTCGAACGACTGATAAACACCTTTGATTGGATCTTGAGATATTTTCATATATACTTGACATAAAATATCTTGAGATATTTTCATATATATATCCAGCAGAACGTAACGACATTTTGTAAACAAAGTTAAAATAAGATGTGGATGCAATAGAAAATATAATGATCCAGTGTCGTGAATGAAAATGTAGAACACAACATGATATTTATACACAATAAAGATTCTCAGATTTTGTTTTTAATTTATAATGACATGATTTGATAATACAATGAAAAAGTTATTCAAAGATTCTCACATTTTTAACTTATTATGACATGATTTGATAATACAATGAAAAGTTTATTCAAAGATTTTCACATTTTTAATTTGTTATGACATGATTTGATAATTCAATGAAAATGTGAATTTAAATATTGTCACATTTTTTATCTACTATGACATGATTTGACAATGCAATGAAAAGGTGAATTAAAATCCTCACATTTTAAACTTATTATGACATGATTGATAATACAATGAAAAGTTTATTCAAAGATTCTCACATTTTTTTTAATATGTTATGACATGATTTGATAATGCAATGAAAAAGTGATTCAAATATTCTTATAAGTTTTTATATTTTATGTCATGAATTGATAATGCAACTAAAAGGTGATTCAAAGATTCTCACATTTTTCAATATACTATGACATGATTTGATAATGCAATGAAAAGGTGATTCAAAGATCCTCACATTTTTCAATCTACTATGACATGATTTGATAATGCAATGAAAAGGTGATTCAAAGATTCTCATATTTTTCAATCTAAAATAATGTGATTTAATATTACAATAAAAGTGATTCCAAAATGATCTATATATAGTAGAAATCCTTGTTGATTTTCACAAATTATATTTTTACTTCACACTCTAAGTTTCTTCTTTTAAAATGAATTACAATTTCACAAATTCACCTCTACATTTGAGTTCTTCTTCATCCTCTTCAGATGATGATGTTGAAAATGTAGAAATGATTAATAGTCTCGAGCAAGAAGAATGGGCGATACATTCTGCTATCGAAAATAACAATGCGGTAATAGAATACCTACGTAATCCACAAAGCAGCCATGTGATTCATGGAGGCTCAGTTCCTGGACGTTCTTTTATCCATCGAGATCGAGAAAGCGCGCATTGCAGATTGTTCAACGACTATTTCTCAGAGAATCCAATTTACAACGACACCATGTTTCGTAGGAGATATTGTATGTCTCGTTCTTCATTCCTTCGTATTGTTAATGTTGTCGAAGACCATGACAACTACTTTAGACAGCGAAAGGATACAACTGGAAGACTTGGTTTATCATCTCTCCAGAAAGAAACAACCGTCTTTCGGGTGCTAGCTTATGGTTTGCCCGCTGATGCTACTGATGAATACATCAAAATTGGTGAATCAACAGCAATCGAAAGTATGGGAAGATTTTTTCGGGCTATTGTGGAAATATTCTCAGAGGAATACTTACGATCCCCAGCACCTGCCGATGTTTCAAGACTTCTGAAGATTGGTAAAGAGCGAGGGTTTCCGGGAATGTTGGGTAGCTTAGATTGCATGCACTGGAAGTGGAAAAATTGTTTGACCGCTTGGGCTAGACAATATGCAGGTCGTAGTGCATCACCAACTATAATTCTTGAAGCTGTTGCGGATTATGATCTTTGGATATAACATGCATATTTCGGGATGTCGGACAACAATAATGATATCAATGTCTTGGAGTCTTCACATCTTTTCTTCAATCTCGCTCAAGGTATTGCACCTCCCGCTCATTATATCATTCAAGGCAAAGAATATAATATGAGTTATTATTTGGCCGACGGTATATATCCAAAATGGTCTACCATAGTGCAAACTATTCATGAGCCAGTGAGTTCAAAGAAGAAATATTTTGCTACACAACAAGAAGGAACGTGCCTTTGGAGTTTTTCAATGTTGCAATTGTGAAAAGACCAGCTCGTTTTTGGAAAAAAAGATGTGCAACATGACATAATGACTACATGTATAATTCTACATAACATGATAATTGAAGATGAGCGTGATCTTGATACTCCAATTGAAGTTGGTGTAGAAGTTCCAGTTCTAGAGGTTGATGAGCATGATAATATTCGTTTTCAATAATTTTTGGCTCGATTTAGAAGAATTAAAGATCAAGAAGCTCATTTCACTATTTGGAATAATTTAATTGATCACATGTGAAAAAAATATACATCTTATGCTTCCTTATAAAATGTAGTGTTCTTGTGTTATTTATTTATCTTATGTGTACTAATTATATTGTATGATAATATTTATTTAATATTAATTATCAATTGTGGTGAAATATTGTTAAAATAAAATATTTGGATAAAAGATGTTTTTGATAAATAATGATAAAACATAAAAAGAATATATTTGGAATATTCTTTTTTGAAGAAGAAAATAAAATAAATTATTGGAAAACATGCTTCTTCATTTTTTAAAAAAAAATTTGTATTTTGAAAAAAAAAATGAAATTTACCATCGGAGATGTCCCGAGAGCAAACAAACACACAGAAAGGCAAACGAGTTTGACAGGTGATAAGGAAGTCAGGAAGATGAATGCACCACCAAAAGAGTGGTCAAGCAAAGCTCTCCTTTTTCACTTTCCTACTCAACTCTCTCTCTCTCTTACACTATTTTATCTTCTTCTTTTCTGTGCACTTCACTATTATATCTAAAACAGAGCACGTGTGGATGATGCGCCTAATTCAATCGATACATTACAGGTGGAAAAAGGTTCTTATCTAATACATGAGACAAGATTTAATAGGTGATTGGAACTCCAATTATTACCATAGAAAGAAATATAGTATACATAACACATGTTCTGCTTAAAATTCCTTCTATAGAAAAACAAGTAATATTCTTTGGATTCTTTTTAGTTGATTTTTTTATATTTATAAATTATCGAGATAATCGTTGAATAATTAGTTCGGAAGATCAAATGCTAGGCCCAAAGAGGCATATGGAAGCTACACAGGGTTGTGCTATGGAAACGTGTACATCTTCTTCACCATATAAACTACAAAATGAGTGATATCAAAGAGTAAGAGAGAACTTCTTCAAGAGCCTCTCTCTGTGTCTTCTTCTTCTTCAAGGGCTAAGTACTTGGAAACGCTCCTTCATCTCCGAGGGCTTTCTTGATGTCTTTCTGTTTGGCAGAAAACATGAATGAATTCACAAACCGCTCAGACACATGTATATAATTGCAAGAGATGACAAAGACATTTGTAAAAGACAAGATTCACCTCGATGGAAAGAGGTGGAACAGTGGGGCCATAACGATCAATGACTTGACCATCTTTGCCGACCAAGAACTTGGTGAAGTTCCATTTGATCCTGCTTCCAAGGAAAGATGGCTTCTTTGACTTGAGGAATTTGTAGACTGGTGCTGCGTTTTGACCATTCACACGCACCTAAAAAGGGCGGCAGATTGATTATATTGGGTTTGTTTTATATACAAATCAAAGAAAATAACAGAGATGCATCAATCAATAAAAGTGTTTGACTTTGACTGTTTAAAACAAGCATATTGATGTCAAACTACTTAACAACATTTCCAGAGCTGGTTCTTCTGTTTGGTTTCTAATAAAAGATGGTAGGTACTTAGGTAGGGTACCTTTTGGAAGACGGGGTACTCGGCCTTGAACCTAGTACAAGCAAATTCATGAGCATCTTGGCTAGTGCCAGGCTCTTGGTTCAAAAACTGGTTGCAAGGAAACGCCAATATCACCAACCCTGAACAAACAAACCACAAGCCATTCATCAACGAAAAAAAAGACACTGTATAAGCATTTTCATGGTTATAAATAAAACCCTAGAAGAATCATCAAAATACCTTGATCTTTGTATTTCCGGTAAAGTTCAGTAAGCTGGGTGTAATTGGTTTCAGTGAAACCGCTGTTCCCCAAACCCCAAGAATCAATCAAGTGATACCAACAACAATAATCCCAAAAAAAGAAAAAAAAAGAAGAAGAAGGAAGAAGTACCATTTAGAAGCGACGTTGACGATGAGAAGAACCTTCCCTTGGTAAACGCTAAGGTCAACCTCCTTGCCGGAGCTATCCTAATTCCCCACGCCAAACGTTACAAAAATTCAAAAGAAGATTATCAGAAACGCTTCATCTTCTCGGCTGTGTGGTGAATTAGATTAAAATAATTTACTACTATTTATTCTCGTAATAATCGATAATACAAATAATAAAAGAGGAAAAACCTTGACAGTGAATTCATGGATAGATTTTTCGGGCACTGATATTGAACCACCCATCTTCTCGCAGCCGGAACTCTCGAACCAAGTTCTACGTCTGTTGTTTGTTGCTGTCTTATCCACCACCTCCTGATTTTTTTTAAATAATCCCAGGAGAGTGGATATTCCATTTGAATTATATCATTTTGAAGTCCTAAGAAAAAAAAAAAGAGTTGTTCTTTGTTATTATTAGTATATTTAGTATCATTATTATTAGTATTATACACAGGCTGGTTTGTGATTTTAAAAAAAAAACAGGCTGGTCACGCGTTAACCCCGGCTTTTTTTGTTTGATAATTTTCTTCGCTGTCACGTTGATATATATTTTTCTATATATAAAACTGAGTTCATGTCTTTGATTTTCCTATAGTATTCATTCCACTTTTTAACCAAAGACATTACACGCTAAGCAGGCAGCAGCTAATTTACTCAAGTCTATATCATTCGAGTGAACACATTACCATTAGTAACAAAACACCCATATTGGTGGAGTTGGGTAATAAACAGAGATATTAAAATGCTATTACTACTAACTACCTAAATAAATCACTCCTTTTCTCATCTCTCTCTACACTTTTACCCAATATTTTCACGACTTCTGTTTTCGTTTTGTTGGCAAATACCATCCATCATCATATGTACACTCTCGCTCTCTCCCTTTTCCTTCTTCACAAAAAAAAAGTCCCTAGACAAGCCTCCAATACACCTCGAGCCAAACTCACTCCTCAGATTACATCAGACAACCTCTGGCGTGGGACTTACCAGTCCACCTCTGTAAAATCACCTTTGATGCCACGTGCCTGGGGGATCTGCAAACCACACAAAACAAAGCTTACTTAGAGCATCAGGTTTCCTAAAACACTAGGCCATAATTCCAGCTTTAGAATGTATTGTACGGCTAACTACTGACTCAGTTCCTGGGAGAGCAAAGAACGGTACGAATTTCCATATTTACCTCTCATTGCTACTGGAGCTGGACCTTCTGAATGCGGCTTATAGTGAAAAGAGTGCCTATTGTTATATGCACGCGGAGAATGACTCCACCTGTCGTTCTCAAACCTTCCATACTCACGGTGATGGCCACTGTGTGAGCTGGATTGATAAGCGCCTCTTTGTCTGTAATGATATCGTGGACCTGCAATACGCAAAAAAGCATCCATGGCTATATTAGCATGCTTGACCATGTGCTTGTGTGAGCACATATAATACATACATCCATTCATATATGCCGTGCATATGCATCCATTTATTTAAATTTAAAAGGGTTAAAGGAGCCCACCATGAGAATAGGGCGGATGGTATCTCCAATTGTCTCGACTCTCACACGCTGCAGGCCTCATTCTCTCATGGCCATCATGATAATTCCTTTCCTCAAAATCCGGCGTGTAATGAGATCTGTGAGGGTATGATGGACCTTCTCTCCGCGGCTTTCTATGGTGCTCCGGCTCCATATATGGATAATAATGATGTGAAGGCGGAGGTGGGGGATAAGGCCCATGCTGGAAGTTGGAATCCTCACCATGTGCCATGCTTTTTGACAAAGATGCACGGGAACTATAAGATGACTCAGGACTTCGGTAATGCACAGGTGGTGGATTCATCCTTGGAATATCTGCCTGATGATCTCCCTGGAAAAAATGACCAGAAATGAAGTTAGTAATCATGCTTCAGTCATCACTACCTTTAACCGAAAAGATTCTTTAAGCAAGAAACAAAGACGCACATGCATGCTGGGATACCCTCTGCAGTCGAAGCCATTTGAGTAGGAATCAGACATGGCACACTGAGCATTCTGTGAAGGTGGAGCTAATGGAGATGACGAGGTCACGTTCTGATGTGAAGTGCCAAAGGCAGGCTGGCAACTCGCAGACTCTGTATTACCAGCTTGATCATTGGGTGCACTGCTTCCAACATCCCAAGGTGGAGCCACGTCTTCCATTTCAAGCTCACCGTCAACATCTTCAAGTATACGGGTATGCCTTTCAGTAATGGAGGGTGTGACATGTTCTTCAAGCATTCTTGACTCATGTTCAGGGGTGACAGACTCAAATTCACCATCCGAGTCACTTCCTTCGTCTTCAACCTTGAGCATTGCAGGCATACAAAATCCATCAAGCTGGAGAGTTGAATTACTGATACAGAAAGATGAGTTGAGTTATGACACTAGAGATTAAAAAAAATAAAGATCCGAAGACGAATATCTCACCTTCCATATTCATCAACCAGCATACCCTCCATATCTCTAACGGGGTCATCCAGCGCCCTTTCTGTTCGAGCCGAGCGCCGAGAATAGAGGCAAGCAGGAACGTTACTATGTGAATCAAGTTCTCTTATATGATGACGAACAATAGATTCAGGAAGGATCCTTCTTTCGAGCCAAAGCTTCAAAACCTATACAAGAGCAGAAAGGGTGAGAATTAATATTTATAAGAAAAAGAAGAGCTAAAAATTATCACACACCTTCAAGCATTGTTGTCGGTTTTCTTGTGTGGTAGCTCCAGCTGGGACAGCAGCAGCCAATAGGCGAGGCAGCATAACTTGAATGGATGAAAGATAAACCCCACCAGCGTCACCTGAAGAAAAATACAGTATTCACTAAGTTAACTCGTCATTGAGACCTCATGTTGCGACTAAAGTAAAACGTTAAATATGTAACTCACCACTCAGGCCTTTGGAGCATTGAGCAATAGAATCCACAAGGAAAAATAAGTCCACCCTTCTTTGTAAATTTGACTCACTTTCCAAAGTATGAGCAAGAATTTCCATGGCCTAATACAAGACAAACATTCTTAGCAACATAGGCCATCGTTCTGCACAATATAGTATTTAATAAATCCTACAAAATCACAGTGTAAACAAGTCCCTTTGCTCATGTAAAAGGCAGTAGATAAGAATATAAGGCTTTCCCTAGATCTACGCTGCCTAGGGTTATTGTATGCCTACGGGCTACGGCATCCTAAAAACAGCATACAAACACAATATACACAAGGAAATGGGTAAAGTTGGCTTGATAGATATAGTCTCTGTTTAATTGAGGCAATTAAATATTTGGATAATGTAGATAGTGCTTTACCAAAGGACAGATCAAGTTATTATGATATCAACAATCTACAATAAGAAAGTTGTCTCCAAAAAGCAGAAAAGTTGGATTTCACCCATATAACATATGCATCAACAAACAAAGAATATCACAAGAAGGAAGAACGTCTCGTACCTTTGCCGACACACCAAATTTCACCAAATCCATAGCCAAACGTGTTGCGCGGCCAATGGTCTCCTTTGTCCTCACCAAGGAGCTAAGTGCCGTCTCAAATGATTCAATAGTGAATTGCACATCAGAAATAACAACTTTCTTTACCTCAGTTGCACCTATTTCACCTTTCCTTTCTTCTTTGACAGTGTCATCACTCATAGTTTTCTTCTCACCAAACTGAACACTGGTGCAGCAATAACTGTTGCTCTGCATACCATTTGCACTTTCTACAGTAGAAATATCGCAAATTGAGTTGCTATGTGGTATACCCCTTGCAGGAGAGTCTGGAGTTAACCTCATTTTTTCAGGTGAAAGGTTCTCAGATACTGAGACAGAATTGGTGGCTTGGACATGCTCTTTCTGCCCATCCGTCTCACAGCTGTCAATGCAGAAGGACACACCATATTATTAGTCAACTAGTTCTGTTAACTGCGAAAAGTTGATAAATAATGTCTAAACTCTGAAGAGACTTAATCTAATAGATATTTTCCTAAAACTCAATATGCTTATCCTCTACATAGACTTTCACCGTAAGAACAAGTTAACCTTCAGTCAAAGAAGGGAAATGAAAGCTACACAAAAGTAAAAATAATAGGGAAATGGGTTAGTATGCGAGTCTAAATATAAAGACTCCATTCAAATATCCCAATGTGTTTGTAGAAGTTATTCTAATTAGTAAAACCAATAAGAGACATCATGGTATCAGAGATTAGCATAGGAGGTAGAGGGACAAAATCAGAAGACTCACCTCTTTTCCAGCTTTTTGTTCTCCTCAGCATCCTCACAGTGGCTATACACCGTTCCACACTGAGGTTCCGCTTCTTTAACTACAATATAACATTCAGTAGCACAGGGGGCTGGATTCTCTATTATATGACCTAGTTTGCCACTCTCAAGTTCTTTATCCAGAGTACCTTGTTTTTCTATCCGTAGATTGTTTTCAGTTTCCTGCATGTTTTCAGCCTCCTGATTACTGACCACTGAACAGAACAATTGAGAATGTTCTACAGCTTGGGACTGAACATCCTGAGCGATTTTATCAAAAGTCTCACATTTTTCTTTAAAAGAAGAATCCCCAACAACGACTAATGAATTATCACAAGAATCATTGTCCTGGCTTTCGTGTTGGTGAGGAGATTGAGCAGGTACCGATGATGCTGTCAAATCCAAACCCGGGCATAAACTTGGGGGCTTATTTGCAAATGAATCCATGGTATCAGAATTCAAAGGGAGTCCATTTTTCTCATTTTGACGTGTGCACTGCAAGTCAATAGGATCGGATTCAATGTTTAGACAGTTCACGGTTTGCGATACCTCCGAAGAGCCCTGAACAACTTCAGAAACACGAGTGTTCCCTTCTGGCAAACTGCCAAGTAGATTAGATTGCGCTCGAGTTACTTCATCATCTGGCGCCAGGCTAAATTCGTTCTCATGTAACTCCGTAGCAGCTTTTTTATCTCCTACAGTCTGAATAAATACCTTATACGGAGACATTCTGCCAGAAGGTTTCTCCATATGAGAAGGCCCTACATCAGCCATAGCACCTGGGACCTTACCAGATAACTCAAAGCTGTTAAATTCTTTAGCCGCAGAAGTATCTTGACCAGATACAATATCATTTTCATGATCAACAGAAGAGCTTGGCTGCATGGCTGCACTTGTTGGAGAGTCTTTGGATGATCTTTCTTCCAACTGTGAAGAGGCATTGCCCTTTTCATCAGTACAAAATACTCTACTCATCCGGACTCTGGCTCGCTTTACCAGAGGTAAGTGTTCATCACCTTTCTCTCCGCAGGGCCTCTCATTCAGCGTTTCATGAGAATTTTCAGATCCCTGGCAGCTATCACACGCCTTGGTCCCAAAACCTTCTTCTGCTTCAACTTTAGCAGGAGGATCAATAAGGTCATTGGCTTCACGTTTTCTGGTAGGCTTCCTCTTCTTCCTCGTAACCATGGTACTAATTTGGAAATCAAGCCCCTTGCTAAGCTCATGACTTCCTTCACAACCCTCGCCAACATCATCAGAATGCTCAACTTTGGAACCAGAATCCACACCATTGCCTTCATTCCTACTATTATTGTCAGACTCAACAGTAGCAATTTCAGATGCGTACTCTTCATCAGATCCGTGCAAATTTAGAGCTGATGAAACCACATCATCTGATTCAGAATGACCTGGCCTTCGGATCCTCTTTCTCCTTCTTATATCTCCATCATCTATATCATCGACAATGTTGCCACCATCACTGCATTGACGCAGGGGTCTTTGAAGCCTATCCAGTTCCAACCCTGATGTTAGTTTGGAGTCCTGAACCGGTAATGTTATTGTCTGTGGAGCACACTTTTGAGACCGGGCCGTTTCATTTCTTCTCTTTGAAGAATATATTGCTGTGTCACACAGATCTTTAGCTGCTACATTAAGAGATAGACTGTTGTGACGTAGAGCTAGCATTTGTTCAGCAGCTGAAGCATCCTCGCTGAGAAGTGTTGATTCATTTTTACCATGACTAGAATTTGACTCCATTTGAGTGTCAAGTCTTGTACCAATAAGGTTTTCACAAACCTGAGGCAGCTCAATAGTGTTCCCAGAGCTTCCAACAGTTGTTTCGTCAGCAGATTTAGGATCATTAGCTTCGACCTGCTGCTTCAGCTTCTCGAAACTCTCTGCGATCTCTTTAACCGCACGGACAAAATCTGAACCTTTGGCATGCCGTTTTGTCAAAAGAGATTGCTTCTTCTCCTCTGTAAATGATTCTACATCAGCAGGATTGCAGAAAGCTCTGCATATACACCAAAAATGATTACTAGGTTTGTAACAGGGAATACAAAACGTTTAAAACAGATCTAGAGCGAAGAGCAGAAAGTGAACACAGCTTTAAAACCTTAAATTGATTCAATTAAATTTATTTAATTTAACAAGAGAGCAGCTGTGCTAAGATGCTTTCTTCATGGTAATTATACATCAGAATTCACATAACCGTGGGAATGAATGAAGCAGCAAAAAGAACATTCACTAAATGTTGACGCTAATCTGCAAAGGAGATGATAAACAGTTTTAAGAGAATTCAACATACAAAAGGCTTAAAGTGAAACTCAAAACCATAAGTAGAAAAAATATGTTCAACAAGAAGCACTGTTGTCAACTATCTGGAAAGAAACCCATAATTCCGCACAAGAGATGAATCAGATAGTAAACCAAGTAAAATTCGAACTTAGTGGTGTATGTTTGAGAAAGCACATCACACCAAGTATAACCTGCCTAGCAAGAAAAGTTCAAAAAATTGAATGGCCATAAAGAAGCTACCAACTTGTACGTCCTAATCTAGAGAATACCGATGCAAGAACCAGAATAAATTTCCTGGAGAATGAGAATCATGATAAAATGAAAAAAAAATATGCTCAAACGGTGACGCAAATCTAATGAACTAAGATAGGTATATAGGATGAGAAAGATGAACTGGACGGAAAAAAAAATGGTAGCATTCGCTCAAATAAGGGAAGTGTGACCAGAAAGCAGAGCTAGACGATGTAAGTAGTAAAAGGCAAGAAAACTCACATCTGTTGAGTGCCGAAAAAGAGAACGAATACTTTCTTCTTATCGGCAGAGTAGCCCCACTTATCTGGCTCGCAAACCTGCAATAAGCAAACAAGAAATTGGCAAACAACTAACAGTCGATGTATGATCGATCATATGAAACTAAGGATCAGTTGTCATGTTATCAAGTTCGGAGCATGTATCAGCTGAAGAAAGTGGTAAATGAAACTATGGTATCTACTAGAAACTAAAATAATTCCTCACCAAAAATTCATGTAAAAGGCAGTCAATAGTAAAAAGGCATAAACATCTACTTCATCATAGTTAAACGCAGTCGATAATAATCAAACACCTAATTCTAATCAAACCTGTCTTACCGCATCTATGAAAATCATGAGCAAGAGGCCATAACAAAACAAAATCAAAAGGGAAGGGAAGGGAAGGAAGAGAGATGCACAAACCGCGGCAGGCCAAGCAGGAAAGCCTTTGACTTTGGCGAGAACGAGATCCCCAACCTTCCACTCTCGCCTGGCGGATGCTGCAGCCTTACCACCGCCTCTCTTCCGGCTCGGAGCCATCAGGGAAAATCGACGATTCTAGCAGATTGGGAGTGCCTAGGGTTTTCGGTGACAGATGAAGAGATTGCAGGCATTGAGTAATCAATCCCCAGGCGAGCAAGTGATGCGTGGTCTCGTAAACCCTAATCGATTGCTGTGGATTTGATTCGCCTTCGTGGTAGAAGAAGAATCGCACACGAAATCGAAAAAGAGGATTGTTTGATAGAAAATTGTTAATGGGGTTGGGTCGGTGTAGGGTTTGCACATGTTTCAAACTACATGTATAGCGTGCGCCGCACATGCGTATGTTAGCTTTTGTGTTTTATCCTACTCATCTCACTTCCCCCACCTGCTTTACATTTTTTGGCACACAACGCCTGAAAGAATGTTAAAAACATTGGTTCCTTCCTTCACGGATATTTCATTTGCGACATGAAATCAAGAATAAACATCGTCGGGAAAAATTTAAAGCCTGCTTCTTTGAAACTCATGATAAATCATCAAATAAGCATCGATTCTGGCAAACATCTTCCACTGAAGAGCTTGGAGGGTTTCTTTTAAATTGTTTTCTCAGGTGAAATGTGCTAACCTCGTTCATAGTATAATCACCAGTTAGCAAAGATAGTGTTTGTAGATCCTCAAAGTTTGCATTACTATAGCGCAACAAATATTATATGATTCTCATCTGCGCACAGAGATCTCACTTGAGCTTCAATTATCACCAGCTCAAAGTTCCTCTGTGTTCAGTAGCAACCAACGAACAATCACGAAAAGTATATATAAAGACGCAAGGCGATTGTGCTGTTTTTGTCTTTGAACATAAAGTTGCCTCTAAAACTTAAATCTTTTACCTCCCACATCGCTTATCAGAGAAAACATTGCTCACTTGGTGATAGTATAAACAAAGAGGCCGAGGCTTGCATTCGATTCATACCTTTCTCGGCCTTTTGGCTAAGATCAATTGTAGTATCTGTTCTTATCAGTTTAATATCTGATACGTGGTCCATCGGTCCACATGATATTAACTCTATTTTTTAAGGGTAAAAACCAGTTAAATAGCTTGCTATTTGGGTTTCTATGAGTTTCTTTTGCGTTGCACTATTGCAAGGGCCGGGCTCAACCCATCAAACAATTAGTTAAAATGATTTTATGAGTCAATTATAACCAGCACCGATATAAGGCCTCCTGACTATTATGTCTAAGAATGTGAAAGGCTATAAATGTCATCGTCGACGGGGTGAATGGAGCAAATGGGCTTGTCTAAGTTCCGCCCCATGAAGGTCCCCGGGCCAACGAAAGAGACTCTCGCGGTGGAGAGTCCCGTCCCAGTTGGCTGAGACGCTTGCGTGGTCTCTCATCCCGAGTGATATCATAGCCATGGCCACGTTTATTCCACTTGGTCCTTTAACAGGATGCAACATAACGGAGCTTACGCTTCCAGTGACAACAACTTTTTTTTTGTTTCCAATTCACCGCGAAATGAAACGTGACAATAACAAAAGTGGAAACATCGTGACAAGTACTAATACAGATCAACAAGTTCGAGTGAATAACAAGGAATCTTTTCAAGTTTTCCTCCACTGAACCATAATGATATGCGGAGGCTTTATCTATCGACAAAGAATCCAATGGAAGAAAAAAGGATAGTTGTGGAGTATTATTAGCTAGGTTCGTTTGCCTAAAAAAACCAACGTACCTGGTCCATGCTCAACTCACAACAGAGCAGCATATCGGGGAATCAAATTATTAAAAGGAAGACACAACACTAAAACTTCATTTTTCATTAACCAAACTAAACTAAACCTACCTTAGTTAGACGGCCTAAGAAAACAAACAAACAAGTTTAGGTTCCGACATATATGTAATTCGATACATTTTCGCAAGATTTGATATGATAATCAATGGTATTCCTATTTCTTTCCTTCTTTTTTTGGTTTGAATTCGGAGGACATGTAAAGGTAAAGAGGCATGATGCAGAACAAGTGGAGTTCCTTCATTTTTTCTTTTATGTCATTTCCAAAAACATGACCGACACACCTCAGTCACCATCAGATCAGTTAGTCAAATTGCCACTACCGGTCATCTAAAACTCTTAAATGCGAACTAGAGGGAGGTAATACCCAAAAGTCATTGATACTCTTTTGAAGGAAACTAAAAAGACTCCTCAAACCAAACGTTTAAGCTCAAAGTTACTTAGATGATGCTCTTGTCTATATAATAAATTTATAGCTTTGGATCTAAAGCATTGAATATAGTCCACCAAACAACAAAGCTAATCCATTGACAAAGGAAATAATCTTGGTGCAAACGACAAATTAACGAATTGTGGAGGAGCCAGAAGATGTTGATAAATCACTAAACAAATTTAAATGTTATTTTTGTCCGAATTTAAGACTACAAAACCAAATGAAAGCCACCATTACAAAAATGATAAATCTGTTATGAAATAACTTATAATTTATAGTATCGAGAAATTTAAATAAGAGTAGAATTTAATACCCGTAGAAAGCAAATAACACTAATATAAGGGAGAGAGTTTATTATAAGGAAGAAGAAGAAGATGTAATCATTCTTTGATTATAAACTCTTGTTCTTGTTTTTGGTGTACAAAAGAGTGAGATGAGTGATGGTATTTATAGTGAACAACAATACATAAAATAACAAAGATGGTGCTTAATTTGGTAAATGAGTGGGTGATCATAGTGTTTGATGAGTAGATGATCATAGTGCTTGAGTTGGTAAAGGAGTGGATGATCATAGTGCTTGAGTTTGGTAAAGAAGTGGATGATCATTTCAATGCTTAATTTATAACACTCCCCCTTGATCATCCATCTTGTATT
>NC_027753.1:24018858-24029868 GCF_000695525.1 Brassica oleracea var. oleracea | reverse complement strand
TATAAGGGAGAGAGTTTATTATAAGGAAGAAGAAGAAGATGTAATGATTCTTTGATTATAAACTCTTGTTCTTGTTTATGGTGTACAAAAGAGTGAGATGAGTGATAGTATTTATAGTGAACAACAATACATAAAATAACAAAGATGGTGCTTAATTTGGTAAATGAGTGGGTGATCATAGTGTTTGATGAGTAGATGATCATAGTGCTTGAGTTGGTAAAGGAGTGGATGATCATAGTGCTTGAGTTTGGTAAAGAAGTGGATGATCATTTCAATTCTTATCTTATAACAAAATCAATATTTTCAAACACGGAACTAGTTGACTGAGCTGTATATAAAATAAGTATTTGATTAGTAAATATTCGCTCTCAAATCTATACCAATAAAAAGTTAGTTTGTTTTAAATATTATTATTCGGGAGTCTCTCTCTACTTTTAGAGAGATATTTCTCTCTCGATAACCTCTGTTCACAGACATCTATCTTTCACAGAGGATCGAGATTATCTCTTTTTGTGTAATATATTTCGATCTTTGATCGACTTCTCTTCTGGTTAATCAGATTTCTTTTTCGCGATAGCGATTTTTGTTGTGTTTTCAACCCAAATCTGATCTGTTCTTCATCTTCTTCTTCGTTGATCAGTTTTGTGGTTGAAATTAATAAATTCGCGCTGGCGATAGTGTTCTTCTCCAATCTCCTCTTTTGCAAAAAATATAGAAAATCCCGTTTGCTTGTATTGGAATCTTTTTTTCTCTAAGGATATGCACTCAATCCTCTTTAGCGAGAGTCAATCTTTACTTTCTATGTGAAACCAATTGGCTTTTAGTAAAGTATCTTTGCGGAGAGGAAGCGGTGGAGTTGGATTGATATCAGGAGAGGTTTAGTGGAGCTGGCATCTCCTTATGGATGATGGTCCGGTAAAAGATCTCTCGTTTGTCAACTGAACTATCTCTAAAATTATCATCTACGGAGGGATGGAGCTTCCATTATACATGCATAGGCTGAAGCGAAAGCTGGAGGTAAAAGGTATTGGCGTTTGCAAAAAGAGATCCATGAATCCTATGGTGTGGAGAAAAGTCAATGGTAATCACTAATCAGGAGAGTGAAATTATATTCAAAGTAATAAGTTGCCTGTAAAATGTTATCCTCTTCTTTTATCATTCGTTATACAGAAAAAACTACCAACTAGACAAAAACTACAGAAAAATTGTTTTTCCCTACCACTTGGCATCCAAAAGAAATGTACATAACACACATAAGCCATGGTTATAAATGATTTATTATAAAGAAATGTATAGAAACAAACATATGTACCCAAAAGAGATTGAGAATCATTCAAGAGAAGATATATGCACAGGGTGAAAAAAAGAAGCTCTCTCCCCAAAACTCTCTCCATCGAAGAACCTTACCGGCAAAGAAGCTCTTCTCCGGGCTGGTGCTCGCCGGTTCCGGAGACCCCCTCTCCCTTTATCTTATTTTTCTTTGCCTCTCTTTTCATCGGTCCCCTCCTAGTCGATATGCGTGTTGTTCTGAATCGTTAGTGCCTCACCTGAAAGCTCAAGGGCTGAAGGTGATTTGTACCGGTGGTTTGGAGGAACGGCGAGACTTCGGAGCAGCGGTGGCGAAAGGGGTCGGCTTTTAGAGTCGGAGCATGTCACCAGATCTAATTTTCGCTTTTGTAGATCTCCGACGACCCCTCCACGGCGGCGGCGCGTGACCCAGTAGGGAACCTTCTCCGGCGCAGATCTACCTTCCATGATGACGGTGAGCTAAACGGAGAAGAGATGCGAAGACGGTGAAATGGTCCTATCCCCGGTTCTCGGGAAAGGCGCGTCGCGAAGAATCCAATATCGTCGGAGTTGTCAACCGGTGAGAGGAGCTTCGCAGTCGGTACGTGGTGGCGTCCTACTTCCCAGCGCTGGTAGCGGCATCTTTGTCTCGCCGGCGGTACAGACCCACACCATTGGACGCTATGCTTGCTGATCCGGTTGCGTCTGTTTTGCTGTCGTCAAGGCTCGTTTTTTATTTCAGTACAGACGATTTCCGTCGCTCCGGCTAAGAAGTGAGGCATTAGAGCTTGATGGCGCTTGGTCCAGTCCGGATTGCACTCCACGGTGATGATACATTGGTCCAAACGCTGATCTCTCATCCTATGGCGACCAATGTTTGTTTTTTAAATTGTTTTATCCCGATTAGAACTAGTTAGTCTCGGTGATAATGCTTTTCACTTTCTGTGGTCGAATTTAGGTGTGGTTTAAAAGATCCCCTCTTCTGAATCGTAGGAGAGGTTTGGTCTCACTAGGTAGAATTACATCAAAGTATCGATTCGGGTAGCGTAGGATCCATCTATGTGTTCATAGGTGATACTAGATCACTTTGTATGTAAGTGTGGTTGAATCCCATGTGGTTGAAAATCATGTACTACTACTTTGGACAATATAAGTTGAAGTTGAACCAAAAAAGAACAGAAAGTCTTGGGAGCCTTTCGTCCTAGGACAATTCTATTCTGATCCTCCTTCACAGGGAACGTTACATAACATAGTGAATGGTATCTGGAGCAAACAATATCGAGACATAGCGGTCTCAAAAATGGAGGGATTTGCTTTCCTGTTCAGAATCCCAAATGTCGCGACCAGAGCCAGAGTCATTAATCAGCGGTTACGGCAAATCGAAGGCCAAACTATGTTTGTCGATAAATGGGAGCCGTGCGTAATCCCTTCTAAGCCCGAGCTCACCTCAGCTCCCATTTGGCTTGAACTCAGGAAGGTCCCTTTTCAGTTTTTCAACGAGGACGGTCTGGAACGGATTGCAGGGCTTGTTGGTCACCCGGAGTACTTGCACCCAATGACGAAGAACAAAACGAATCTGGAAGTTGCAAAAGTTCTTACTATCATAGACCCGAGGAAGCCACTCCCAGAGGCCGTAAATGTTCAATTTGAATCAGGTGAAATTAGCAGAGTCTTGGTGTCAAGTCCTTGGATGCCACCAGTGTGTGGTGTTTGCAAAGAAATAGGCCACGCGTCTAAGCGATGCCCGGTAGTGCCTAAAGAGTGCTCGCTCTGTAAATCTAAGGCCCATGTGTTAGCTCACTGTCCTCAAAAGAAGCGGCAAGAAGTGCCAGTAAAGAGGACAAGACGGGGAAGGTCGAAGGATAAACAGAAATGGATAGTGGTGGATGCTACTGTGGATATTGCTACTAAGTCGCAGCCGCAAGATCAGACTGGAGCCTTCCACCAGGTTCAGTCTGAGCCCCCTAAGTCTCCTCCGGCTGCTTCCCACTCCACCCGCTCAAAAATGGAGCTTATTGCCAAGTCGAAGCTTGGCACAGAGAAAGATAAAGCAGTAGGTGAATCCAGTGGCACCCCATCCTACCTACAACCGATGCTAACTAGATCCAGAAGTGGGTCAGGTATCTCCAGATCATCCCAGTCTGAGGTTCAGCCCGACTCTTCAGACATTGAATCTTCAGATCCTGAGTTAGAGGAAGGGGAATTTAGTAACTTAGAGCCGGACTTCGAGCTGGTGCGTAACCGAAAGAGATTCTCAGGTATCAAGGGTCAATGGGGCAAGGGCCCCAAACTCAACTAATTTTATGTCGATAGACATTTTTTGTTGGAATGTACGCGGATTGAATAAATTCTCTCACCGCAGCGGACTACGTAAATGCTTTAGGAAAAATTCTCCCCTTTTTGGTGGTCTTCTTGAGACTCATGTCAAGCAGGCCAAGATGAATAAATTTATCTCAGACCTTTTTCCAGGATGGTCTTCTACAGATAATTATGGTTTCTCGCCTATCGGAAGGATTTGGATTATCTGGCATTCTTCTTTATCGGTTACTATCATCTCGAAGTCTATGCAGATGATCACTGTGGAGGTTCGTTGGCCGGCAGCTCAATCTACGAGCACTATCTCCATCATCTACGCTTCAAATGATCCAGCTGATAGAACTTCTCTATGGACGGAGCTATCACTGCTCTCTTCTACTTACGGATTGGATGCTAAACCGTGGATTATCCTAGGCAATTTTAATCAAATAAGAGATCCGTCTGAGCATTCTACTTCCACCTCCTTGAACATTGACAAACGTACCAGAGAGTTTAACCAATGCCTTCTGGATGTGAACGTGGATGACTTAAATTACAGAGGAGCCACCTTCACTTGGTGGAACAAAAGAAAGAGCGCCCCTGTAGCTAAGAAGCTGGATAGATGCCTCGCAAACAGTGATTGGTCCATACAGTTCCCCTCTTCTGTCGCTTTCTTTGGTAGCCCAGATTTCTCTGATCATGCAGTTGTAGCTGTCACGTTAGAGCCAGACAGATTGAAAGTTAAGAAGCCATTCAGATTCTATAATTACCTCACCTTGAACCCGGAGTTCCTCGACATGGTTCCTGCAAACCGGTTCTCATTTAACATTGCAGGTTAAGCTATGTTCAGGTTGGCTAAGAAGCTCAAGCTACTTAAAAAATGCATACGGGATTTCAGCCATCTCAACTACTCGGGCATTGAAAAAAGAACGGCTGAAGCCCACGGAAAGCTTCTCCTTGCTCAATCATCTATGCTCCAGTCCCCTACCACCTCTAATGCAGCTTTGGAGCTTCAGGCTCTAAATGAATGGGAAGAGCTCTCCACAGCGGAGGCGGCTTTCTTCTTTCAAAGATCTCGCATAACTTGGCTGGCCTTGGGGGATGGCAACTCTCGGGTGTTCCACAGATACGCAGCCTCTCGGAATGCTATTAACCACATACATTACCTCTGTACGGAATCAGGAGAGCGGATTGAGTCTCAGGCTGGCATTCAAAAATTATGCATTGATTACTTCTCTGATCTGCTAGGAAGCCCTGTGGCGCAATCTATGTTTACGCAAGGTGATCTTGATCTCCTATTTGAGTTTAAATGCTCCACTGAGCAAGTGGCGAACTTTGAGAAAGGGTTCACAAAAGAGGAGATCAGAAGCGCTTTCTTCTCCCTGCCGAAGAACAAAACTGGTGGTCCGGACGGATATTCCGCTGAGTTCTTTACAGCGTCCTGGTCTATTATCGGACCAGAAGTCACTGATGCTATCCTGGAGTTCTTTGAGTCTGGTAGCCTATTAAAGCAATGGAACGCAGCGTCCCTGGTCCTAATACCCAAAAAGCCGAACGCCTCTTACTACAGACTTCAGACCTATCTCATGCCTTAATACGGTCTATAAGGTAATTTCGAAGCTACTTGCGACCAGGCTCCAAGAGATACTCCCTCTTATGATTTCGAAATCGCAATCTGCGTTCCTGCCAGGACGATTATTAGCGGAAAATGTCTTTCTGGCTACGGATTTGGTTCAAGGTTACAACACTCATGCGCTTTCTGCTCGGGGTATGTTGAAAGTGGATCTAAGGAAAGCTTTCGATTGTGTAAGATGGGACTTCATCCTTGCCTCTCTTCGCGCCCTCGCTATACCGGAAGGTTATATCATGCTGATCTCGGAGTGTTTTTCCACGGCTTCATTCTCTGTTACTGTCAACGGTGCATCGGGTGGTTTCTTCCAGAGCACAAAGGGAATACGTCAAGGTGATCCCTTATCGCCGTACCTGTTTGTGCTTGCAATGGAATGTCTCTCAAGACTGCTAATGTCGAGATATGAGTCCGGCAACATAGGGTATCATCCGAGAACAGAGGGAATCAAGTTATCTCATCTCATGTTTGCAGATGATGTTATGATCTTCTTTGATGGCTGCAGTAACAGCCTTCACGGTATATCAGAATGTCTCGACGACTTCGCCTCGTGGTCAGGCCTTCACATGAATACTGCCAAGACAGAGCTATTTACAACGGGAATAGACCAAGTGGAATCAGGAGTGATTGAAGCTTACGGGTTCTCAAAGGGGAGCCTGCCTATCAGATACCTCGGCCTTCCCTTGGTGAGTCGCAAATTGAAGATTTCAGAATATGCCCCACTAATGACCAAGATCACTCTATCGTTCCGATCTTGGTCTGCCAAACTGCTGTCCTTCGCGGGTAGACTGCAACTGCTGAAAACTGTCATCTTTGGGACTGTAAATTTCTGGGCTTCAGCTTTCATGCTTCCCAAGGGTTGCATTAAAAACATAGAGTCCCTCTGTTCACGGTTTTTATGGTCAGGTAATATTGAGAAGAGGGGGCTAGCCAAGATTGCTTGGAATACAGTCTGTCTCCCGAAGAAAGAAGGGGGTCTCGAACTGCGTAGCTTTGCTAAATAGAACTGTGTCATGTGTCTGAAATTTATTTGGATATTGCTTTCTAAAGCTACTTCTCTCTGGGCTGACTGGCACATGAGCATTCACTTAAGCGATAGCTCTTTCTGGACACTCGAGCCTAACAATACGGATTCTTGGGCGTGGAAAAATATCCTCAAGCTGCGTCCACTAGCGATGCAATTCTGCAAATCCAGGATTGGTAATGGACTGTCAGCTAGCTTCTGGTTTGACCCATGGTCCACGTTCGGTCAACTGATTACATTCATTGGGCCTGCTGGTCCAAGAGTCTTACGCCTGCGGAAAGAGGCTGTAGTAGCTGATGCTATTCAAAGCGCGATCTGGTCTCTGCCCCATCCGAGATCTCAGCAGGAAGTGGACTTACACTCTTATCTCACTACTATATCTCTGCCCCTTAACCCTCATATTCTTGATGTTTATGAATGGATTGCTGGTGACTCCCCATTGCGTTCTTTCAGCTCCGCTACTACGTGGGAGGTGCTGAGGCCGAGGCAGGAGGAGAAAGATTGGTTCGAAGTGGTCTGGTTCAAGGGTTCAGTCCCGAAACATGCATTCACTATGTGGGTTACCAACTATGACAGACTACCTACGAGGTCTAGACTTGCGGCCTGGGGGCTTCCGATTTCGCCTGACTGTCCCTTATGCTCCAGAGCGGTAGAAACAAGGGATCATCTCATCCTCACCTGCGAGTTCAGTATGGATGTATGGAGGCTTGTCGCTGACAGATGCCAGCAAACGCTGACTGCATTTACCGAATGGTCTGAGCTCCTTTAATGGATCAGAGCATCATCCTCCCCACAGTTGCTCCTTTTGCGCAAAATAGCCACACAAGCCGTAATTTTTCACTTGTGGAAGCAAAGGAACAACTTGGTTCACAATCAGATATCTCTCCCTCCTGCATCAGTGTTCCAGGGAATTGACAAGGAGGTGAGAAACATCATATCAGCTAGGAGACAAAGGAAACACTTCAAGCCTCTTATGTCTTTGTGGTTGAGATAATCTTGTGATAGTTTTTTTCAGTGGTGTGCCATCTTGTTTTTATTTCTTTTTGCCGAGGTGGTTCAAAACTAAGTCTCTATTTGTAGAAGCTTCTTTTCATTTATGATATTTACATTTTAGCAAAAAAAAGTTGAACCAAAAAAATACCCAAAAGAGATTGAATTCTCTAAGAGGGGGGTCCATGTTTCCTCCCAAAGTTCAAAACCCACTTACAAGGAAACGCCAAAAGTTCCAAATCAAAGACATGCAAAATTGCAAATAGAAGAAGCAATAAGCAAAAGATGCCAAAGTAATGGTAACGAATATAAAAGAAAAATCTATTAATGATCTTGACAGTTTTGTCCAACATTATTTTAATATATATATATTAAATTTGGTTGTGTGAGCTTTTTTCTATCATATGGGTGGATGGGGTTTGGTTTTGGCACTGTGAAGCTTTTGCCTCAAATGCACACACAACACTTGTCTTTTTCTTCTCTCACATTCATTTCATCTACCTTCTTTCTTTATTACTCAGTCAAACGGCATTGCAATATCTCTCTCCCTAGGGTTTTCTGTTAAACCTTTGTATTTTTTTAAAATATGTTTCTGTTACAGTTATAGCAAAGGCAGAGCAAATGCTTGAATGGGTTCGAAGTTGGAAAACCTTAAAGGGGGATTTTAAAAAAAAGATTTGTGTATGGTAAGGCAAAAACCTTGAATGCATGAACTAAACAAAACGAGAACAAGGTGAAAAAACTCTCTTTTTTTTTGGACAAAGAACAAAGTGCGCTATGCGATAGTCGGACGTTCGGGTTGGGCCTAGCGCCTAAAGAGAAAATCAGGAATTAATCAGAAATTATGCGGGACGGAATTTTTAAATTGTTTACTATGTTATAAAACATGTTAATCTTTAATTGTGTATAACATTAATACATTTTTATGTTTAAGATTGTATAAAACATACAAATAGAATATATAAACTTAATATAGAGTAATTTTCATCAAAATTATGAATATAAATGATATTTATAAAATTTTAGATCAAATAAATAAATAAAAATATTATTAAAAATATAAAAAAATAGATAAGGCGGCCGCCTAGGTGGCTAGACGGTCATTTAGGCGGTCTAGACGTAGAAAATGGAATATCCGATTTGACATAAATCGGAGCGAAAAAGTGACGCGTAACGCCCAGACGGCCGATTTTTAGAACAGGGGAAAAAACTAGAACGACAAAGACATGCTCTTTTTATTAAAAGCATGGAAGACAAAAAGGTTAATATAAACATACAAATCCATGCCAAGGACAAGTTTTACCCTATGTACTCAAGAGCCAACTAAAGACTATCTCCTATACTACCAAGCAAAGTACCATTTCCCGGTTTATCCCTAAACCGATACATGCCGATAACAGAATTGGTTTTTGCTTCCGGCGCAACCAACAAAATCTCACAATAAGCTGGACTTATAATGCTTCAGTAGACTAATGAAGACACAAAAAACGTGACTAACCAGTGAGCACTACACAATAGCTAAGTACTCAAAATCCAATCCTCTTATTCTTCTTCTTCTCTTCATGTATAGAACATCAACATATTACAAATATCAATATTTATAGGAACGGATATCCAATTTGATCCGTTATAAGCATATATATATATACACATATATTTAAAGAATTATATATAAGCTATATATTATCGTTTATATAAATTTTACAATAATTTTGTTTTAAAATGATTTCATTTTAAGAATTTTTTTTCATGTATTATTTTGAAAAAATGTCATTTAATATTAATTAACAATATATTTATATATTTATCAACCATCTCTATATACTTTTACATACACATACATGTGCACAGTGACGTGAACACCTTATAACTAAGTATTTACCACAACTGGAATATCTAATTTTTTTTGGAAGTTAAAATATTATTTTTCTTAATGCTTCTTTCACTACCGACCAAATTGTAGTAAAATGATTTGTCTTAATAATTTTTTTAACTATTATCCGTTTAGAAACTATAATATGAAACAATTGGTTCGACATCACGACTATCTAAGATTTATAACACGAAAACAAACAAATAATAGTAATTTTTGATTATCAAAGGAAAAAAAAACAAAAACATCAAACATTTTAACCGAACAAACCAAACAAATATTGATTTAAAATGGTAGTTATATTTTAGGAGATTAAAAACCAAAAAACAACCTAAAACGAACTGATATCGAGATTAAACAGATTAATGTTTCCTTATTAAAATAGAGACATTCCACCCCCCCCTCCCAAGTAATTGCCAAGACAGTTTTTCATGTATTATTTTTAAAAAATGTCATTTATTATTAATTAACAATATATTTATATATTTATCAACCATCTTTATATACTTTTACATATACATACATGTGCACATTGATGTGAGTACCTTATAACTAAGTATTTACCACAACTGAAATATCCAAATTTTTTTGGAAGTTAAAATATTTTTTTTCTTAATGCTTCTTTCACTACCGACCAAATTGTAGTAAAATGATTTGTCTTAATATTTTTTTTTTTAACTATTATCCGTTTAGAAACTATAATATGAAATAATTGGTTCGACATCACGACTATCTAAGATTTATAACATGAAAACAAACAAATAATAGTAATTTTTGATTATCACAGGCAAAAAAAACAAAAACATCAAACATTTTAACCGAACAAACCAAATAAATATTGATTTAAAATGATAGTTATATTTTAGGAGATTAAAAAACAAAAAACTATCTAAAACCGAACCGATATCGAGATTAAACATATTAATGTTTTCTTATTAAAAAATAACGAAACTAATAATCACATTCTGCGCAAAGTGCAGATTATTACCTAGTTAACTATAACTAAGTATTTACCACAACTGAAATATCTAATTTTTTTGGAAGTTAAAATATTCTTTTTTTAATGGTTCTTTCACTACCGACCAAATTGTTGTAAAATGATTTGTCTTAATAATTTTTTTTAACTATTATCCGTTTAGAAACTATAATATGAAATCATTGGTTCGACAACACAACTATTTAAGATTTATAACATGAAAACAAATAAATAATAGTAATTTTTGATTATCACACTACAAGAAAACGTGCCCATAAAAACGAAGATTTACGACGAAAATATTTCTTCGTAAATTTACATGGTGTTTACAACGCAGTTACGAAGAATCCAACTTTCGTCGTAAACGTCATGTAAATTTATGACGAATAATGTTCGTCGTAAAATCCATGTAAGTTTACGATGAAAGTACGTGGAATGAGAAATACGTCGTAATCATTACATCGACATTACAACGAAACATGTTACGTTATATTTAGGTGAAAACGTGTATTCAATGTGCTTTAACTTACCTAACTTCGTCGTAAAGTCGTTGTAAATATCATGTTAAAACCATGTAAAATCCATGTGAAACATTTCTTGTAAAATCGTTGTTATATTTCAACTACCCAACTCGAAAATTTCTCTATATATATGTCATTTCCCACAACTCTCTTCCTCACAACACACAAACGGAAAAAAAAATCCGAAAAAAAAATCAGAAAAAAAAAGATTTCAAAAAAAAATCTAAGAAAAAAATGGCCCGTGGCGGTAGTATTTACGAGTTACGGAGTTGGATGTATTTGCACAAATATTCCGACGGAAGGGTGACGAACGCATTTTTGAGCGGGCTAGAGACATTCATGCACCAGGCGGGCTGTACACCGATCACACAGGAAAGCGGTAAGATGTTCTGCCCCTGTCGGAAATGCAAGAATTCA
>NC_027753.1:24017173-24017841 GCF_000695525.1 Brassica oleracea var. oleracea | reverse complement strand
TTCCACGTAATTTCGTCGTAAATGGAAAAACGCGGGCCTGGTAACTTCGTCGTAAACGCGGGCCTGGTAAATTCGTCGCAAACCGACGTTTCTACGTAATTTCGTCGTAAATCGAAAAACGCGGGCCTGGTAACTTCGTCGTAAATGAAAAAACGCGGGCCTGGTAACTTTGTCGTAATATTACGTCGCGTTTATGACGAATCCTTTTCTATATATGAGACGCCGAGACGAGGCTTCCTCGTTCATTCCTCCCAAACTCCTTTCCTCTCCCTCTAAGGTACACTTTCTTTCCTCCTTTTTTTTTTTTAAGTTAGTGTAGGTTATTAATTAGTTAGGTAATTAGTTTAGGTGATTAGTTAGATAATTAGTTTAGGTGATTAGTTAGATGGCGGAATACTATAGTTTAGGCGATTAGTTAGGTAACAGAATAATTTTTTAATTATGTCGTCATAATTTATTAAATTTATTTAAATTTTTTTTAGATGGTTCCTATAAGGAAACCGGCAACACCTACTTATGCTCAGTTGTTTGGCGATGGTTCCGGTACATCTTCTTCCGGTCCATCGTCTTCTGATGCAGTTCCAGACTCTCAGACTTCTCAGAGAGTTTTTTCGAGTCCTCCTCTTCCACCGCAGATGCCTCCACCTCCTCCTCCAGCGGCTGCACCT
>NC_027753.1:24015169-24016478 GCF_000695525.1 Brassica oleracea var. oleracea | reverse complement strand
CGTGGGAAACCCGGTTATGCAGAGAATGTTGAGTGAGAGATGAGCCGGTCTTGGAATGCCAGCACGAGATCCCCAAGAGTCAGATCCAACCCGTCAACAGCCGAGCAACCCCACCAACTACTTCGACAATATGTAGTTTTTTTTTCTGTTTGTATTATGAATTTAAATATTATTGTATGACTTTTTAAAAATATGTTTTCCAATTTCATATTTTGTTTTAAAATTTAAATTATTTTAAATTCTGAATATTAAATATAAATTAAAATCTATTATATACTAATTAATAATAATATAATAAGAAACGATGTAAACTCCTCGTAAACATTACACGGAGTTTACAACGAATATTTACGAGTGATTAACATCGAAATATTTACGAGGGTTTTACATCGAAATGTTTACGAGTGATTTACAACGAAATATTTACGTGTGCTTTACATCGAAATAATTACTTGGGCTTTACGACGAAATCTTATGTGTCGTTTACGACGAATTTTTTCCCTGCACTTTACGAGGAATATTTTTCGTCGTAAACGTAACGAGTCGTTTACGACGAAACCTCCGTTACGACGGACGTTTAACAACGAAACGTCTTTCGACGTTAATTCGTCGTAACACCCCGTTTACGACGAATTTACAACGAATACTGCCCTAGTAAAAAATATGTTTTCTTGTAGTGTCAGAGGAAAAAAAACCAAAAACATCAAACATTTTAACCGAACAAACCAAATAAATATTGATTTAAAATGATAGTTATATTTTAGGAGATTAAAAAACAAAAAACAACCTAAAACCGAACCGATATCGAGATTAAACATATTAATGTTATCTTATTAAAAAATAACGAAACTAATAATCACATTCTACGCAAAGCGCGGATTATTTCCTAGTTAACTATAACTAAGTATTTACCACAACAGAAATATCTAATTTTTTTGGAAGTTAAAATATTATTTTTCTTAATGGTTCTTTCACTACCGACCAAATTGTAGTAAAATGATTTGTCGTAATAATTTTTTTTTTATTATCCGTTTAGAAACTATAATATGAAATCATTGGTTCGACATCACGACTATCTAAGATTTATAACATGAAAACAAACAAATAATAGTAATTTTTGATTATCACAGGAAAAAAAACCAAAAACATCAAACATTTTAACTGAACAAATCAAATAAATATTGATTTAAAATGATAGTTATATTTTAGGAGATTAAAAAACAAAAAACAACCTAAAACCGAACCGATATCGAGATTAAACAGATTAATATTTTCTTATTAAAAAATAACGAAACTAATAATCACATTC
>NC_027753.1:24011431-24012722 GCF_000695525.1 Brassica oleracea var. oleracea | reverse complement strand
TTTATTTTGATTTTATTTATTTGCTGGATTAAAAACAAACTTATGATGACAAGATTGTGATAAATACTTACTTTTATTGATCTTGATGTTACAATCTTTGGTTACAAAGTTGCTGATAGAACTTAGAATTTTACAGAATTTCTAGAGAGAAGGGAGAGCGATTTTAGAGTGAGAAAGAGCTTGGCGAAAATTGCTCGTGCTTCGTTCTTCCTCATGGGTTCCTTTTATAGACGAAGCTTGCGTACTGATTGGTTGCCACGTGTCGTCTTCTGATTGTGCCGACACTCTGCTTGTTACGTGTCGTCTTCTGATTGTGCCGACACTTTGTTGCTACGTGTCAAGTCTTGGTTGGCTGATGGAGACCTTTGTCGTGTTGCTTCAAAGTCTCCAGGTGGGTCCCATGCTTGTCTCATGTGGGTCCCTTGATGATGATGTCTTGGATGTTTATACAGATATACTCTGTATAATTATTTTGTACCTGTTACAAATATAGAAAGTCGAAAAGAAAATAATTTACAGAGTCTACTAGGATATTTTTTAGAACAAAATTCAAAATTTAGGCTATGGACATATTATTAGATTTTTTTTTTATTTTTTTTTATTTTTCGAAAGGGTCTTGTGCTAGAGGTCCGCCGAACGGGTCGTTGGTATCGTTGTTAATGTCTTCTTCTTCGGAGCTTAAGCCCATCAATTGATCGATGAGTTGTGCCAGTTTTTCTTTCTTTGATTGCTTAAATCTTTTTTGGCTTGAAGAAGATGTAGTTGAAGTAGCAGGACTTGATTTCTTCTGAGAAGTTTGTTGTATTTGACTTGGTAAGAGTAGGGGAACTGTTTTTGAAACTGATTGGACAACGTGTTTTGCTTGCTTGATGGTGTCAAAGTACTTTTGGATGTTTGAATAGCTACATCGGTCTTGATTATATTTTTCCCACCATTTTACCCTAAATTCTCTGACAAGGGAGTAGGACATATCTTGAAGATGTAGGGCTAGTTGGAAGTGCCATGAGCAAATCCAGGGAATGCCCATATCGATGTGAAAGTAAATCTTGTTTCAGGGTCCGATTGGTTGATCTGGAATATGCTTCTTGTAAAACTCGAAAGAGATCTTAAGTAAGTTGGTTGGGTAAATTGCGTCTGATGGTCCGAACCAGTACCACCATTCTGCAAACCATCCGGGTATCGCTTTTGAACAATTTTGGTCGAAGCTGAAGAACCAGGAGTGGTCATAGGGTCTGATGAAGAATGCCCTGAAAAAGGCATTTTGATAGTCGGTATAGGTATATCCTTGAAT
>NC_027753.1:24009507-24010197 GCF_000695525.1 Brassica oleracea var. oleracea | reverse complement strand
CATTACGTTCCATTCGTAATGACCAAAGGGTACAGTGAATGCTGTTTTATATTTATCTTTTTCTGAAATTTGGATTTGCCAGAATCCACTTTTCATATCGAATTTTGAATAGATTTTTGCATTATATAATCTTTTTAATAAATCTCTTTTATTAGGTATTGGATATCTTATCCATTGTAGTACATCGTTTAGTGGTTTATAGTTGATTACCAATCGTGCTACTCCACGTTCTATTTCTGCTTGGTTGTTTACATAAAAGGCTGCGCAACTCCAAGGGGATTTGGAAGGCCTTATCAGTTTTTTATCTAATAATTCTTTTATTTCTTTTTTACAGGTTTCTAATAAATCTTTATTCATTTGGATAGGTCTTGCTTTTGTTGGTACATTTCTTTCGTTGAATTCTTTTATATACGGTAGTTCTACCGTGTGTTGTTTTCTTTGCCAAAAGGCATTTGGTAGCTTAGAACATACTTGTTTTATCAAGTTGTTTTCTATTTCTTTTATTTTACTTATTGTGTATGGCGTTTTGAGTTGTTCCTCTATTTTTTTGTACGTTATTTCTTCTTGTAAGTATTGAATATGATTTTGTTTATCTTTGATTAAATTAGTCGTTTTCCCTATTGTACTTCTTTGTAGGTTTAATATTTCTTTTGTTTTCATAGGTGATAAAAATTCGAACGTTAATTTCGT
>NC_027753.1:23999735-24009417 GCF_000695525.1 Brassica oleracea var. oleracea | reverse complement strand
TTTTAAAACAATAGCCTTGATTACATATTTTAGCGCTTGGTAATTTAAGTCAAACTTTTAAGTTGGTGCAAAAACATCAAACATTTTAACCGAACAAACAAAATAAATATTGATTTAAAATGATAGTTATATTTTAGGAGAATAAAAACAAAAAAACAACCTAAAACCGAACCGATATCGAGATTAAACAGATTAATGTTTCCTTATTGAAAAATAACGAAACTAATAATTACATTCCGTGCAAAGTGCGGATTATAATATTTTTTTTCTTAATGCTTCTTTCACTACCGACCAAATTGTAGTAAAATGATTTGTCTTAATAATTTTTTTTTAACTATTATCCAATTAGAAACTATAATATGAAATCATTGGTTCGACATCACGACTATCTAAGATTTCTAACATGAAAACAAACAAATAATAGTAATTTTTGATTATCACAGGAAAAAAAAATCAAAAACATCAAACATTTTAACCGAACAAACAAAATAAATATTGATTTAAAATAATAGTTATATTTTAGGAGATTAAAAACCAAAAAACAACCTAAAACCGAACCGAAATCGAGATTAAACAGATTAATTAAAAAATAATGAAACTAATAATCACATTCCGCGCATTATTACCTTGTGAAGCTTTTGCCTCAAATGCACACACAACACTTGTCTTTTTCTTCTCTCACATTCATTTCATCTACCTTCTTTCTTTATTACTCAGTCAAACGCCATTGCAGTATGTCTCCCTAGGGTTTTCTCTTAGACCTTTGTTTTTTTTTTTAAATATGTTTCTGTTGCAGTTATAGCAAAGGCGGAGCAAATGCTTGAATGGGTTCGAAATTGGAAAACCTTAAAGGGGTATTTTTTTAAAAAAAGTTTTGTGCATGGTAAGGCAAAAACCTTCAATGCATGTATTAAACAAAACGAGAATAAGGTGAAAAAACTAGAACCACAAAGACATGCTCTTTTTATTAAAAGCATGGAAGACAAAAAGGTTAATATAAACATACAAATCCATGCCAAGGACAAGTTTTACCCAATGTACTCAAGAGCCAACTAAAGACTATCTCCTATACTACCAAGCAAAGTACCATTTTCCGGTTTATCCCTAAACCGATACATGCCGATAACAGAATTGGTTTTTGCTTCCGGCGCAACCAACAAAATCTCACAATAAGCTGGACTTATGATGCTTCAGTAGACTAATGAAGACACAAAAAACGTGACTAAGCAGTGAGCACTACACAATAGCTAAGTACTCAAAATCCAATCCTCTTCTTCTTCTTCTCTTCATGTATAGAACATCAACATAGAGCAGACATATATTCATGTTGCTATGGAGTCAGAAGAATAGGACTTGACTTGCTTAGACTATCATCCTCTATGGAGTGCACAAACTTTTTCAACTCGTCCATAAGACAACGGAAGTGATCATTGTTAGGCAAGAAGTAAAACCCAATGGTAGCCTGCTTCAAATACAAAAGGTTAACATCCTGACCACTCTTCTTAATCCCATCGACATAAGCCAATTGCCAATCCTGAACAAGATCTAAACCAGCCACAACGACAAGACTTTTGGGAAACTTGACTCCTTCAAGGCATTGACCTCGAGGACCAAAGGGATTACAAGCTGGATGATCTCTATCTTCACCCTGAGGTAAAAATGCCCTCCAATACCAATCTCGATCTTGAACAGTAACAAAGTATTTACCGTCAAGTCTCTTCTCAGACTGTGTCCTCTCTACCCCACCAAACATAGGGTGAAGAAGAATGTTCCCCAACACTTTAACTCCTTCGTTGGTCGCCCTGACAGCAACATTATGAGCTATGTTGCCACCAGAGCTGTCACCAGCCAAGTAAACATAAACATTTGAGTCTTTACCACTCCGAAGCCAGATTCTGGATTTGACCCATTTGAGAGCGTTCCATCCGTCGTCGTACGCACAAGGGTAACGATGCTCCGGCGACCTCCGGTAATCAACGGAGACAACAACAACGCCGCATATGGACACTAACCGTCGGCAGAGAGTGTCGTAGATGGCGCTGTTGACGGAGGAGTGAGTGAAGCTACCTCCGTGGAAGAAGACGAGAACGGGGACGATCTCTGTGGTGCTGAGAGGCTCTGTGAGGTCGACGGCGCCGTAGCGGGAGGGGTCGAGGGGAGCTGGGAGGTAGATTCTGGTGAGGAGGTTGGTGGAGGAGACGAGGTGGTCGAAGGAGAAGACGCCGTCGAGGGGGAAAGAGTTGGGGGGAACTTTGCGGTCGAGAAACTCGGCGAGGTGACGGTTGAAGGAGCCGTCGGGACGGCGGAGGAGGGTGTAAGCGAGCTTGAAGTTGGAAATGAGGACCCATGTGTTGAGTGGGACTATTCTCTACAGAACAAGAAGAAGAATTTTAATGTCAGATGGGACGTCTACAGATACGTCCGTACTATAAATCTATGATGATGATGATGATGATCTTCATCGGCTAAGAATTAAAAAAAAAAGATGGAGAAGAAAGCAAAAGTGAATGGTTCGTTTCAGAAAGAAAAGTACCTTGCATTCGTTAAGGTTGACTTCGTTTCCAGCAGCCATCGCAAAAACTAGCTAGCAACAGAGGAAGAGACTATGGAGATAAAAAGAGGAGGCAGAGAGATAACAACAAGTACAGAGCTCTTCTTTCCCACTACCAGGAGAGCAAAGAGATGTGGTCAAAGGTGAGAGATGAAATAAAATAACACATCGGACGGTGACGAATGGACCGGACGACTGAGTTATTCTCTTTCCATCTGTGGGTCCCTCACGACTATCCACTTTTCCCCTCAATTTTTCTATTTTCGTATTTACTTGATTCTTTTTCTTTTCATTGTCGACTGACAGCGATAAGGTAATTTACTACTCGTGGATAAAGTCTAGGAGAGAGAGAAAACACTCTTCCTTCTCTCTAGTTTTATCACCACCGCAAATAGTGTTCTCTGGTCGGCAGAGTGGGCTTCCACAGCCATCGCCGGTCCGATTTTTGTGTTTTTTTTTTTCCGTTTTTTCGCTGTGCATGTCTTTTTTCTAACTCCGGGATGAGGAAGCTCTGTTAGTTTCGTCGTCGCCGGCTTAGATTCCGGGGGGTGGAGGCTTTCAAAACCTTGCGTCGCCGGCTTTTGGATTTTGATCTTTATTCACGGTGGGTTATCTGTTACGGTGTTCTGGTTTGTCGGATTGACTTTCTTGGATGAGATCTCGAATAGATCGATTGATGCTCTCCAAGAATGAAAATAAGGCGTGGAAGGCAAACGAGATGGAGGTTCTGGATTTCTTAATCATGTGTCTGCCGGCTTCGTGGCTCTGGATGAGATATCGATGTTGATCGATGAAAGCTCTCCGAAGAAAAGAGCACGGCCGTGGAAGATGCATGTGAACCAGGGGGATTCAGGTGAAACGCCGCTTGGTTTCGGCGGTGGAAAAGGAGTAGGGTTATGGTGACATGTGTTTGTCTCGCAGTTGAGGCGTAAACACTTGTTTTTGACGTGTCGGGTTGGTTTTGGTGTTGGGCTTACCTTTAATGGGCTTCTGTTTAATATGTTTTTATGTTGTTTTGAGCCCTTTTGGGCTTCGGTTGTAAATATTGTCGGGTTTGGTCCAGTTTGGACCTAGACCCTTATAATAATACTATAGATGGCAAAAAAAAAAGAGGTAATTTACTACTCCCTCTCTTCGTGGATCTGGATATAAGATGTTTAGATAGAAACACGTATATTAAGAAAACTATTTTTTGTCTAGAAAGTGTCATTAAAACTATAAATTAATGGTATTTAACAAATTATAAAATAAACTATTAAAATATAATTGGAATCACAGATTTTAATAAAGTAAAAATTACCTAGAAAAATAAAAACATCTTATATATTGAAACATCAAAATTCTATAAAACATCATACATTTAGGAACGAATGGAGTAATTCTCAATTTTAATCAATAAAATATATCAATTGTAAAAACAAGTAGAAGATTGGCCATGGTGTCATGTGAAGAGAGATAGAGAGAAGATTGGCTTATTGGCACGACACGCTCACTCATAATTGCTCCTTTTGACCCCTATTTTTTCCCTTACTATTCTAATCAAACGGATATCCCTTATGTATTAAAAGAAAAGTATTATAACATTTTAGGTAACTTTGTGTCATCACCACAATGAGTCTTAGAATCCTTAGAGAATTAAGTTGATCTATCTAAATATATATATATATATATATATATATATATATATTTTATTTTTTAACTCTAAATTTTATAATCTTTCATAACGGAACACATCGTGGATTACAAAAACCGGCAGAAAATGGTAATATCTCCGGAAGCAATAGCCCAAAAGAGGGAGACAATAACAATGAGGTAAAATAATATGAGAAAAAACATTAGAGAGCCACAGGTACTAAAGCTGGAACTGATGGACTGATCATAACTCGCAGACACTCCTGAGAAAAATGAGACCGAAGATAACCAAAGAACCAATGACTTAGGCAAACCCAACCCTGAAAGTTACACCACAAAGCCAAAACAGGTGAACCATCGGGACAAGCATGTGCGAGGATAAACTTACATCAACACCAGAGACCGTTGCAAACCGGAGCCAAGGCAGAACCAAGTCAAAACCAAACACCCAGAACTTGAAATGCTAAAGGAAAAAACACCGGTGAAGATTTACAGGTCCTACACGCGGACACTCGTTAGGCAGAATAGCGATCAACAGAGCTAAAACTGGTCACCTCTTCGCAAGAGAAAATCTACAAATCAAACTCACTGCTTCGTCTCGAAACGCTCGCCCAATCCATGGTGGATAAAGGAGAGGTCTAGTAGATTCCTCCACAGAAAATATACTTTACACCGATGAATCCAAAAAACTAGAACAAGGCGAAAAAAGAATTGACCATAGCTGCAAGCAAACGAAGAGAAACAGAAGCACCATAACCCAAATCTAAAGCAACCCTCGACTTGACAACAACGACCTTCACCTAAACCACCATAAACCATAGAAATCTAGATTAAACTAAAGATAAAGAGGAGATCCTCCCTCACATAGCAGAGCACCGCCAACCACGGAGGGAGATTAGACGACCTGGAGTTTTCTTCTTCTTTTCTCTCTTGACGGCTTGACCTAATTTTTTTTGACTCGCATTAGTATCTATCTAAATATATAATAAGCTTTTTATTAAACTAACAATAAATTTATTATTAATGTTTTTCATTTTTTCTTTATACAAAAATTACGGAATTGCCTAATGTGGCTAAAGTATATATGAAAATTAATGATTTTGATAATAAATATTTGATAAAAATTAGTGTATTCTTTATCGTATTTGTTTAATTTCAAATTAATAAAATAAATTAAACAATTACATTAACCATATAATAAAAATTTAGATTTTTTGTATATGTTATATTTTAATTTTTTTCTAAACGACTATAAATTACTAAAACTGTTAAAAGTCTCACATTTAATTTTTTGTGATCTGTGATTTAAATTTTTTGTTATGATAAAATACAAATAATTACAATTGTTTTTGTTATGATAAGTGTAAAAGATATATATATATATTAAATTAAACTATATACCATATAAAATATATAAATATATTAATTTTGAAATTTACTTTGAAGAAATATTTTTGGTAAAAGCTATTGAACAAATATTGACAACTTAATATTTAAATTTTAAACTTAGCCTTAAATTTTTTTAATAATTTATAAATTATTAAAAATATTAATCACACAATGGAAATTTTGTTATCTGTGATTTAATTTTGTTTTTATAAAAATATACAAATTAAAAAAACATATGAGTAGAAAGTTTCATTTAATATATATATATATTAATGTCATTTAAATATAATTATATACCATCTAAAATAGAAAAAAGTGATTGTTTTGATTAATGAAATTTATTTATATGGTCACATCAATTGAATTATACATGTAATAGTTACTGACTTTTTAATTATTTAATATATATTTATTATTTTATAAATATGTAAAAGAACATATAACACATAAAAATAGTATATATAATGTTCGTCATGCGCAAGACGCAGATCTTAACCTAATGTTTAAATACTTTCCGACAGTTCATTTTTAGTTCTGAAAAATATAGTCCTTCGTTATTTTATTTTTTCATTAATAACCCCTCCCTTGCATGAGTTGGCAGAGATATTATGTGTCTATGTATGTTGTAAGATTAATATATAACTACGATAAGACCTGCGCGTTGCGCATAGTGAATTTATTTGTATATATTATCGATAATTTTTTTATATATTTGATCATTTTATTTATACATATACAATGTTTTTCGTTGTTATTATATAATTCCTTTCCGATGAACCAGATCATTTTTATTAAAAATTGTGGAACTAAACTATAATTAATATATTATGGATTGATCAGATTGGACATTAAACAAATTATGACACAAAATTTTTATTTTTTTCACGAAACACATTTTTTTAAAAAATGAACAGTATTGTTTCCAAAGTTGAATTATTTTGACATTTATCTTCCATATGGTTTTGAAAGGTTTCAGATTCAACCATCAAATTGATACAAGTCATTTTAGTGTTTTTAGTCGTATGGTTAAGGAAAACTTACATTTTTTGTAATTTAAAATCGTTTTCAAACATTTATCTTCCATATGGTTTTGAAAGGTTTCAGATTCAACCATCAAATTGATACAAGTCATTTTAGTGTTTTTAGTCGTATGGTTAAGGAAAACTTACATTTTTTGTAATTTAAAATCGTTTTCAAAAATTCAAAATATAACATATAAGAAAAAATCTATTTTTTATTATATGGCTAATGTGATTGTTTAATTTTGTTAATAATAAAAAATTAAACAAAAATGAAGAAGGAAGCAAAAATTGTTATCAAATATTTATTTTTCATAGTCATTAATTGTCATATATATGATCGTATTAGGTAATTTCGTAACTTTTATTTAAGGAAATAATATATGCTTCTTATAGTTTGGGTTATATAATGTACCAACGTTATATTTTTAAACTATGGTTTATATAAGGTGTTCTAAAATTCTTTGAAATAAGATTTAGAAGACATACACAACTGCCACATAGGATGAACTTTTTTAATTTTTACAAAATTCAGGTTATAACTATTTAAAAGATCCTCGATGATGGGGATTTCTGTCATTTTGTGAAATTGTAATTGATCTACAATGATTTTGTATATCTATGCTATAACTTGATTTTAAAAAAAAAAAATCTATGCTATAATTTCAAGAATATCTAAACGGATGTTTTGCTTTCACCTAGTAATCTTTCTATTACATTCCACTATTTCTAATATTTTACTATATTATATCTATCATAACCCAGGTTCGAAATTGCGTTAGGCGTAAGTCGGGCGGTGATGTCGGGTCTAGCGAGTTACTATAAAATCGGAGATTAAGCGGAGATTAATCGTGGAGTAATTATAAGCGTTTTAGTAATATATATACGCTTTGGTAAGTAATAACAAATATTTACCATGGTCTAGCGGAGAGTAAGGCAGTAGGACGTCTGAATAATTCGGGTTTGAATCTCTGTCATCTCAAATTTTAAACATTTTCGCATTTAATTCATTAAAAAGTAAAATTACATTATTACCCTCATCTCTTTAACAAACTTCTCTCTGCAACCCTAGCCGCCGTTCATGAATTCCAAACATGTTTTTTCATTTTTTTTCATTTTTCTTGCAGTTTACAGCACAAAGTTTCAAAATAATATCGATTGAGGTCAAAATTATGTAGATTATCAAACTGGAGCAACACGTGTTTGTAATACGAAGCACCGATTGCATCATTTTTGCGGTCAACTCAAGACAAAATCGACTCACCGCCTAATTACTCCGATCAGCTCCTCCACGCCACGGTGACAACACGCCCAACGCTTACCCGGCCGAGATCTCGGGCGCGTTTTCGAACACGGATCATAACTATACACTCAGTGGAGAAAAGAACTACTGTTTCCTTTTTCGTTTGGTACCATTTAGGTGATGGAAACGACTTTTTCACTAGAAAAAGGACAATTTGTAAGAAAAATTCAAGTTAAGAGAATAAAAGTTCTCATCAAAAGATCACACATCATCTAAGAACTAGAATTTAGGATGTCAAAATTTAGATATATAAAACGTACGGCAATGCAGATTTGAACTACTAAAAAAAATTAGGATCTTTTTAATAAATTGATGGTTGTGACTAGTCCTAGACTCCTAGTTGTGACTTATGATTAGGTGAAGGACAGAGAGAGATTGTTTGGGGTTTTGGTTCTTTTATTATTCAAAAAAAACGTGAATGCAGATTCTTAATAAAACAAAATTAGTTAAGGGAAGATGACAAAAGAAACAAACTAGCGTGCGACCAACGCCATGGCATGTGGCGCCAAAAGAGTTGTGTTGTTCTCGTTTAAGTTATTAATAAGATGAGTTTAAAACCTGGTATGCAGTATTCAGTTCATAACTTGAGCACTGTGCGTTTTATATTTACAGTTAGTTTTTTTTTTTGTTCAAATATTTACAGTTAGTTTATCCCCTATATATTAAAGGAGAAGCACTTAATTTTTTTTTCTTAAAAGTCTAATCTGACGTGACTTCATGAGAGGTTTCTATTTACAAAATAGCACACGTGTCACTCGGAGAATCTATGTTAAAAAAACGCAAGCTTTAAATGCAAACAAAACTTTCCTTAATTTTTGTGGCCCTTCTCAAACATAACATTCACGTTAATCGGGTGTTATTTTCTTAAGTGCTTATGTTGGTTCTCCAATTCTCCAAGTGTACGTGATGTGTTGGTGTTCGATGACTACGTAAGAGGCATAGGGAATTAGCTCTTTGCCAAAGCATTAACAACACGGTCAGCGTTTTGGTGTGCATCAAATTTAAAAAAAAAAGAACTGCTGAATCAAGTAACCTTATAACATGGTTATTGAGATTGAGATATTGCAGAAAGGAACGCGGAAGAGATGGTAAAGGAAGGAGCAATATGGGAACTGGTGAGGATCTCAAGAGAAAGCCCGACAGAGCCTAAGATGGAATATGGGAACTGATGAGGATCGCAAGGCGCAATTTAGAGAAGACATAAGTTCTCTTCACAGGACTCTCACTTCAAAGTTAAAGAAGTTAAAACCCCGCTTCACGGGATATCAACACGAAGACGCCTACGTTCAGTAAGGAAAGTGGGACTCTGTTTCTTCATGCAAAATTCATAATACATTATGCTTCAGTTTCTTTGAATAGTTCGTTTTTTGTGTAATTTGCTTTGAGTGCCGGTGAGTTCAGCTCCCAAGAGTAGCGTTGTATGCATATTTTAAAGGTTTTGATGTTAACATATATTTTTGGTTGGTAAAGATCAATGCGGTTTCGGAAAATATTTTTCGAGCGCATATGCATAAGTGGTGTGGTTGAGATCCTCCTCAAAACACGGCTCTTTAAAAGTTTGGATGCAGATCCATGCAAACATGTTAGAAAATATATACATAAATTTTTTATATAGAATGTCTTAAGATTACAAACCAAGCTAAGAGAAGACCTCGAGGTTAGATACACTTAAGAGCTTGACAATCAAAGTATCCTAAGGTACATGCAATGGACTTCACATGCAGATATGTCTCATACAAAAATGAAAAGCGACATATAAAACTCTATGGCGTAAGACTATATAGATTG
>NC_027753.1:23983914-23999284 GCF_000695525.1 Brassica oleracea var. oleracea | reverse complement strand
ATGGACTTGAGTCCTGCGAAAACTACGTGGAAAATTAAGGTCAAGATAATTCGTCTATGGAGACAATACTCCACAGGCGATATTGACAGTATTGAGATGGTATTAATTGATTCAAATGTAAGTTGTTTTGGTATGATGATCCAGTTTCGGAAATCCATTATTATTATGCAAACTTTATTGAAATATATTGGTATTTATATGGTTTTAATGATACGCATGACAGGGGGATACGATTCATGCAACTGTTAATGAGGATGTGGTTCCGATCTTTGAATCTTTCCTCGAAGAAGGTGATTCGAAGATATTCATCAATTTTTCGCTTTCTCAAGCATGTGGCTCCTATCGATTAACCAAGCATCCTTACAAAATTTGGTTCCAAGCCACCACTCAGATTCGACTTTGTGACGATTTGCCATACAGATTGACTGGTTTTACCCATGTTAATTTTCGTGAAATCTTAGACGGAACTCTCAGCCCTGAATACTTGATCGGTGAGTCTAAATGAAATAGATGTTCTGACCATTAACCGTGATCACAAATATTATACTTACTTTTTTTTCTTATTTTGTAGATATTGTGAGTCAGATAGTAGAGGTAACTCATGTTGAAATTGTATCTCTCAATGGGAAGGACACGGAAAAGATTTAATTACTCTTAAAAAATGAAGAGTGAGTAAAACGATTTAATATAGTTTCGTTTTTATTTTTTAACGATCTACTATAAAAAAATTTCTACTTAACATGCTCACCACCATAACCTTTTATATTTTGATCCTCAGAGATGTTAGGATTCCCTTGGTTGTATGGGGAAAGGTTGCACTAGATCTAAGCGAAGCAATTCAACTTCTTTCTGATCGAACTCTCATTTGTGTTATGAAGTTTGTGAAGCTCAAAGTATGGAAAGGTAAAAGTTCTTTATTTTCATGAGGTTTCTTATTTTTAATGATCCTTATAAATATGATATTCTTATACGTGGAAAACATGTTCTTAAAAGATGAGCGAAGCGTATGCAATGCATACAATGTGTCTGCCGTGTCCCTTAATCCGTTTATTGAAGAGGTTGTTTGTTTTGTTTATATTCAATTTAGCCCGTATAACTAACTGACGAGCCGTTCGATCGCTGACTCTGTTTATTTTGATTATAATATGGAACTTACATCTGAGGAGATTAATAGAGTGACTTGATGATAGAGATTAATAAAGTGACTTGATGATGTTTATAAATATTTTTATAATATGAAGTTTACAACTGGCGGAGTTGGAAATTCATTGTCAAGGAATATACTTCTGGAATGTTCGACTTATGGAGTAGTATAAGATTAAGAGATTACAAACAGAATAATAATAAAAGATTACAAGCGAACAAAACTTTAAAGTCGTAAATTTTTAAGAATATTAAAAAAAAATATTTGACATAAGTTTAATTTGATATATACTGGGATATAAAATGTATATAAGATATGTCAAATATATTCTTTTTAATAATATCCACCGAATATCCAAGGTAAGCATAGCATTCTAAGTTTGTTATTTTGTATGAGTAATATATATAAGAAAAACCATTGGTTATTCCTAATATATTGAAATTCTTTTATTGCAGGATTCCAAGCATCGATTTCTGAAGTCTCGAAGTTATTCAATCTTATTTTTCCTTTGAATTTATTTTTACAATACCTATTTATATTTAGATCATTCTTTGTATTTGAAAGAATGAGATATGCATACTTATTATAATGGAATTGAGGTTTTTGATTTAAAATAGTTTTCTGATTCTTACAGATTTCTTTGTAGTTTTTATATAATTACTACATAAATTAGCCGATCTATATCCTCCTCATTAACACCCGAAACTATCAATCCAAAACAAACTAATATCCAAATTAATCAGATTTAATGTTTTTTAATCTCGCAAAATCTAAATTTAATCATTTTTTTCCGCGCAAGGCGCGTAGTGACCTTATAATTTTACGGTATATATATCCAAACCACAGCTGTGAATTTATGTATAAAGAACCAAAATGTTAACGGGAGCAGCTTGTGTCTCAAAAAAGAAGTTAACGGAGACAGCTAAACAATAAAAAAATAAAAGAGGAGAATACTAGTAGAACACGCTATATATGATTGGCGTATTTATTTGAGAGCTTTCTTAAGTTTTGTCGCTATCTATTTTGTCTTTTCGATACGTGTGCCTCTCGTTTCCCACTTCTTACTTTTGATTTTTGATTTTTTTTGTCTTCATATTTGATTTCATATTTAATTATTTTAACATAAATAAAAGAACAGTTCACTAATTATTTTTATTTTTTCATTTCACTAATTATTTTTCCCGCTATGTTTTGGATGGAAAGAACAATGCAATTAACCAAGCCGATGAAAAAAAAAAATCTTCGGCATGTAGATTTGTCTGCTTATCTCATCATAGACATTTATTAATGAAATTATTTTAATATAATTCATTTTTATAGTACTATCAGTGATTTTCTGGTAAGCACATGGACCGACTAATGTGTTTTAAACGAGCGTTAAAAAAAGTCTTCCCCACTATTACTTTTTATATATTTTGGGAATAAAGTTTCCAAAAGTTGAAGAAGACGACAAAAATTATGTTGTTTTCCTGTCCTCCCTTAATTTGTCGTTTTTGGTCTTGGAAAGAAACCAGGTCTGGCCAGAATAACCGAAACCGAAAAACCGAATCGGAATAGAACCGAAATCGGAACCGGATCAATAGCCGAACGATTCATATATTTTTTATATCCGAAATAACCGAACCGAATTAGAACCGAATCGAGAACCGAACAGGTACCCGGATAAATATAAATATTAATTATATATACATATAACATAACTAAATATTTATTTTTAATTTAAAATTCTATTCAAAGTTTCCAAAAATAGTTAAGGATAACTAAATTATTATAAAGTATCCGAACCATTCGAAAGTATCCAAAACTATCCGGATAGATTTATCCAAAATTCCAAAGTAATCCGAAATATCCAAATTTTTTATCTGAATCATCCTAATTATTTGATATTTTACCCTAAATAACCGATATTTTATCCAAATTATCCGAACTACCTGAATTATCCGAACCCGAACCGGATCCAAACGAGAACCTATTTTTTTTCTGGATATTTTTCGGTTCCTACTTTTACTATCCGAACCGAACCGAACCGAACCGAATCCGAAACTATCTGAACCGAACCCAAAACTATCTGAACCGAACCGAACCAAAAATAGGTCAAGTAGTAAATGGATCCTCTAGTCCCCTATCTGAACTACCTAAAATCTGAAATACCCGAACCGAACCGAACCGATACCCGAAATGCCCATGCCTGAAAGCAACCATCCAATTGTTAATTTTGGGCCTCATTTCGTTGATATAAACTTCAGCCCAGTCCAATTTATAGTGGAATTTGCATGTGAGAGGCACGGCGTTCGATTCCCCGCACCTCCAAGTTATTTTTTTAAAAATAAAATATATCTGGTAATGCAGTAGTTTTGCCTCATGGTCTGGAACTTGAACAAAAAGAAGCTAGCATTGAAACCCTTAAAAAATTGTCCTTAGATTTTGCTATTCCATTTTCTGAATTAAACACTATTTAACGAAAGTTCGTACATAAAACCCGAAGAAGAAAATATAAAGACAGACGTGTGTAGTGATGTGATTTAACAAGTGTTAGCCATATAGTTGATGAGCAACTCATAGCCCTCAGGGACGCGAAACCCAAGACGTACACACTCAGCCAATGCAGGAACATCTGAGGCAAAATCTAGAAACTGAGACAAAAGAAAAGCAAAACCAAAGATCCTCTTAACGAATGAGAGGCTCCTTGCACGACCCATACATGTTTTCAAAACAGGCATTGTTGTTGGATTGTTTCAGTTCTCTATCGGGAAGGTACTCGGCAGCGATCCCTGTCAATTTGACTAATCAAATTATACATAATTTACGTGGAACGAATCATACAAGTGACTGTATCAACATAAAGCAATCATGAATGTTTTATATCTTTAGTATGACTTAGAAACGAACCTGATGATCCAAGATCTTGACGACAACGAGGAAGAAATCATTGTCGACTTCTTTAAGATCCTTGACTCCAACAACCACCTCTTTCTTCATCTTAGAGAGCTTCAGATCATCCTCAGGGCCAATCTCGATCTCGTACCACCCTTCCTTAAACAATGATGCAGCGTATCATCATCTCCACCGCCATTATTATGGGCTTTTGGGTTTCAGGCTTTACTTGCATTATAAGTTATTAAGTTTCCTTTTATTATTAGGACTAGATAATTGTTAAATCTCCTTTTTAGTTAAGGATTAGCTTTCGTTTGATTAGCATAAATAGCGGCTTTAGTTTCTGTAAACATACACCTTGATTATTGAATAAAGATTTAGAAGTTTTCAAGAGCTTTCACAAGCACTGCGAAGAGTATTCGCCCCCCCTAAGAGCTTTAACGAGCACTGCAAAGAGTATTCGTGTCCTATCCATCTTGTTTTCGAATTAACTTCGACGACAAGAAACCAATTCAAAGATCAAACCGTTGATCTTTGAGTTACTTAGCTTCCACCCTCTATCAGTTGGTATCAGAATCAGTATGTTTCCGGATTTTTTCTCTCGTTATCATGACAAAGAAAACGACAGAAGAAACCTCTTCGGACATAACTGATTTACGAGTCCTCCTCGTTGATATGCAGACTGCGACACAAGCTTCCATTCAACAACAAGGCGAAACGTTCACTACAGCACTATCGGCTGTAACAGATCATCTCGAAGCCTTGACGAATGCTTTAACGATTCGCTTGGACCCTCAAACCTATCCGGTCATTAATGCTCCACTGCAACCCGCGCAACAACATCCACCACCACTTCAACAAACTCAATGTCAGCAATGACAACACCTCCCCCTCCTCGACAACACTAACAACAACATCAACAAAACCAACTTAGTGATGCTCGAGCTCGTGACATATACGAAGAAGAAGAGGATCATAGGCGAGTTTATTGTGAGGATCTACGACAACGGGATATCATCGACAGTCGCTGGGAAAAGAGTTTCAAAGTAGACATACCTGAATTTCACAGAGGTCTTAAGGGTGATGATTTCATTGATTGGTTGGTCTCCGTCGAAGAAATCCTTGATTTTAAACAGGTACCTCCCACCCGGAGAGTCCCTCTCGTTGCTATGTGCTTTCGCGGACAAGCTGCAACGTGGTGGAAACAACTCAAAACCACTCATTCCCGTACCGGAAAAGCTCCCATCCAGTCATGGGACAAGCTGACCAAACATCTGCGTCAACCATTCATGCCTCACAATTAAGAGCGCACTATGTATACCAGACTGCAGAATCTTCGCCAAGAAATCTCGTACGGTGGACAAATATGCAGCGGAGTTTGCACTGCTATTAACTCGTAATGAAATTCATGACAGCCAAATTCAACTGGTGTCACGATTCATTGGGGATCTTACAACTTCAAACGGCAATGGCCCAATTCGATCCCTCCACGATCGGAGAAGCTCAATGTTGTGCCGCATCTTTTGAACAACAGTCTCGGTCATCTAACTGGAGTTCCTCGTCCACATGCCCGCGCTCTCAAGACCAGGCATCCAGCACCACTCCTTCTACGACATCAAAAGAAGCGGGGGATGCTTCCACCTCGGCCAGTAAACCTGCAATGCAGGAAGAACAACAATTGCGCCGGTCTGCACTATCAAACGCCTTGCATTGTTATTCTTGCGGGGAACATGGCCATAGACAGAAGGCATGTCCTCACTCAACACGCCGCGGTTTGGTAATTGATGATGTAGTCGAAGTGGAAGACGTGTACGATTGGCAGGAGGATGACGACCAACCACAAGAGGCTACAGACCACCTTACAGCGAGAGATAGTGGTCGCCTACTGGTTCTACATCGCTCTTGTCTTACACCATTTCGACAAGACGACAAGTGGTTACAGACATATATTTTTCGGTCTACTTGTACCATTAAAGACCATATCTACAGCTTTATAATCGATTATGGAAGTTTACGCAATGTCATCTCGGAGGAAGCAATACGTAAGCTTGGCATTCCTAAGGAATCCCATCCCTCACCATACGCATTGGGATGGTTATCGGAGGGAGTAAACGTACGCATCATGCATCGAGCTTTGGTTTCTTTCTCGGTTGGACCAATTTACAAGGACCGTATGTATTGCGATGTGGCGCCAATGGACATAAGTCACCTTATACTTGGAAGACCATGGGAGTATGATCGCAAAATCTTGCATGGTGGAGCTAAGAATACCTACAACTATACGTGGACTTCACAACAAATTGTACTTCTCCCGTCTCGTGAACCATCTACACCACCTTCGCTTTCTCCTCCGACAACCAGTCAAAGTCCACCACTCCTCAACCACGATCCACCACGATGCTTTGTTCTTACTCAACATTTCTCTCGGAGTTGGAAACAGAAAGACACGCATTCGCCATAGTTCCGGCATCACAACTTCCAACACTCACGTAAACATCATCTCCTACGTTATCGGCTGTTCTAGACGAATTTTCTGACATCTTCCCAGCAAACTTGCCATAAGGATTACCCCCACTGCATGATATACAGCATCAGATCGATCTCATATCAGGCGCAACTCTCCCCAACCGGCCACACTACCGCATGAGCCCATGCGAGCACGAGGAATTGCGTCGCCAAGTAGAAGATCTTTTACAAAAGGGCCACATTAAAGAGAGTTTGAGCCCTTGTGCCGTCCCAGCTCTTTTAATTCCCAAAAAGACGGTTCTTGGCGCATGTGTGTGGATAGTCACGCTATCAACAAAATAACTATCCGTTACATATTTCCGATCCCGCGATTAGATGATATGTTGGATCAAATTGGAACAGCAAAAATATTTTCCAAGATCGATCTAAAGAGTGGTTATGATCAGATTCATATTCGCCCTGAAGATGAATGGAAGACAACTTTTAAGACTCGTGAAGGTTTCTTTGAATGGTTGGTCATGCCTTTGGGCTTATCAAATGCTCGTAGCACCTTTATGAGGATTATGAATCAAGCTCTACGAGAATTCATCGGAAAATTTGTTGTCGTTTATTTTGACGACATACTCATCTTTAGCTCCTCTATATCAGAACATGAAGATCTTCTGCGCCAGGTGCTCTCCGTCTTGCACAAGGAGAAGCTTTTCGCAGCAGCTCAGAAGTGTGAATTTGGAGTGTCTCAGGTTCTTTTCTTGGGCTATATCATATCTGGCAAGGGATTTTCGGTGGATATGTCGAAAATAGAAGTTGTCCGATCGTGGCCTCAACCTAAGACAGTCTCTGAAGTTCATAGTTTCCATGGCCTCGCCTCTTTCTATCGCCGTTTCATTGCACACTTTAGTATTATAATGGCACCAATAACATCTTGCATGAAAGAAGGCAGGTTTTCTTGGACACCGGAAGCCTCTGCAGCTTTCGAGTTGATTAAAGAGAAAATGACTACGGCTTCAATTCTTGTCCTCCCCGACTTCTCTGCTACCTTCGAACTTCAGTGTGATGCATCAAAGTTGGGAATCGGCGCAGTCCTCAGTCAACATGGGCGTCCTGTGGCATATTTTAGTGCGAAACTAACGGGTGCTCGCAATCGCTATAGTACGTACGATGTTGAGTTTTACGTCATTGTTCAGGCTATTAAACATTGGCGTCACTATCTTGTTCATCGTGATTTCATGCTTTTCACTGACCACGATGCTCTACGCCATCTAGACAGCCAAGCAAAGGTCTCATCCATGCATGCAGGCTGGATCTCTTATCTCCAGTAGTTCACTTTCTCCATTCATCATCAATCCAGTGCAACTAACCGAGTCGCCGATGCCCTTAGTCGAAGAAATTATTGGCTTACTACAATGCACACACGCATTTTGGGGTTCGAGTCGTTCGCCGATTTGTATCCAACGGATGCCTTCTTTGCCAAGATTCATGCTGACGTACAATTCGGTCTTCTTGATGAATATTCGTTGCTTGACGGCTTCTTGTTTCACGGACTTTGCTTGTGTATTCCTGATTGTAGTCTCTGTCTACAAATCATCAGTGAACTCCATAACGAAGGGCATGTGGGAAGAGATCGAACACTTCACTTGGTTTCCACTTCGTAGTTCTAGCCAACCCTTCGTCGAGTTTTTGAATGTTTTGTGGCTCGCTGCAGAATCTGTCAACATGCTAAAGGAAAGGCAACTAATGTGGGCCTCTACCTTCCTCTCCCGGTTCCAACACAGCCATGGACCCACGTGAGCATGGATTTCGTTTCGGGCTTGCCACAGACGCAGAAAGGTCATGATTCTATCTTTGTGGTAGTCGATCGTTTTTCGAAAATGGCACATTTTGTGGCATGTAAGAAAAAAATAGACGCTGTTAATGTGGCCGTTCTCTTCTTTCGCGAAATCTATCGCCTTCATGGCTTACCTTCTGCGATAGTTTCCGATCGAGACGCTCGCTTTCTGAGTCATTTCTGGCGCTCTTTATGGAAGCTTTTGGGTACTTCCCTTGATATGAGTACTGCATATCATCCTCAATCCGATGGTCAGACCAAGGTCACCAATCATTCTTTGGGTAACCTTCTGCGCTGCCTTGTTGGCGACAATATTCGATCATGGGATTGTAAGCTGGGGCAGGCAGAGTTTGATCATAACCATGCTCTTAACCGCAACTTGGGCTTCTCGCCTTTTAGGGTTGTGTACGGTATCGTCCCGTGTGGTCCTCTTGATCTCTCTATTGTTCCCGATAAGACGTGTCATCATGGAGAAGCAGTTGACTTCGTCTCGGACATACATGATATACACGCGCAAGCTCGGTCTAATCTCGAAGCTTCAACAGCGAAGTATAAAGTTGCAGCTGATAAAAAGCGTCGCGAGGTTCTCTTCGCCCCTGGTAATCTCGTTTGGGTTTATTTGACCAAGGAGCGGCTTCCATTGCGAGAGTACAATAAGCTTAAGTCCAAGAAAATTGGACCAGTTGAAGTTTTGGAGTGTATCAATCCTAATGCTTATCGCGTTTGTCTTCCGGCTCATCTACGCACTTCGGACGTTTTCAATGTTAAACATCTTTCACGATTTCATGGTGATAATACATCCCCAGATTCATGGACGAATCCTTCTCCACCCAGGGGAACCTGATGCAGCGTATCATCATCTCCACCGCCATTGTTATGGGCTTTTGGGTTTCAGGCTTTACTTGCGTTATAAGTTATTAAGTTTGCTTTTCTTATCAGGACTAGATAATTGTTAAATCTACTTTTTAGTTAAGGATTAACTTTTGTTTGATTAGCATAAATAGCGGCTTTGGTTTCTGAAATCCACCTCGACCTGACGTTCATGTGCGGTTTGACAGCGAAGGCCAACGACTCGTTGACGTAGTGGTGAAACGCGTTGGCGCAGTTGCGGTCGAAGGAGACGGAATTGCAGTGAGACTTCTCCTGGCGAGACACGCGCATCTGGCGCGCGATTAGATCATTGACACTCATCTTCCTCCCGAAAGATCCGGTAGGGGTTACGGCTGGACCGCCGCGAATCGTGTGCTCACCTTCATACGCCAGGTAGAGCATGGATCTGTGGGAGAGATATTAAGAGAGGAGATAAGGAGGTTGGGGTCGGTCATGTCGGTGAAGCTGACGAAATCATCGGGAGTCTTCGCGAAGAGAAGGTTGCGATCAGTGGATAAGGTCTGGTTATGGTGAGGGATCTTGGAGCTGATCTTGAATTACGGTTTTGAGTTGAAAGACAGTGATATAAGATCCTTTGACGTTCACTCGCTCCAATCCATATCTGTTTCAGATTCTGAGCATCACCATCTTCCTTCTTTTGTTCAAACAAGATCACAATAAAATAGACGATAAGAAGGTAATAACAAGTAAGTGAAGTGAGATCGATATGCATATGAACTTAGTATCGCAAAGTATAATTTAGTACAACGTAAAAATTTATCATTATAATTTTGAAATTCAAAATTTTTTAAAATTTGAATTTTTGAAGTTTCGGAATATTTTTTTTGAAAAAATTAAAAATGGAAAAATGTATAATCGGATATTCGTGTTTCATTAAAATCATAATGACATATGAGATTTGAAAAATCCATAGAAAATTGCTCTATGACATATGGGGCATGGGAGGAGACGACTCCTCTGAGATTTTAAGAACGCAAGCCAAGAATCGATATTTCTAGTGAATGAATGAAATAGGCTTTAAACTCAACTGATAGTTTCTCTTTTTTGCTACTTATTTAACTTTAAATGGGCTTCACTAGTATTATACCCAAATGGGCTTACTTCTAGCGCATATGGTCTTTCACAAGACCCGTGTGTTACATAGAAAACTACTCCATGTACTTCTCCCTCTGTTCCTGCAAGTAAGATTTTCTAAAGTTTATGCTTATTAAAAATTCAATAAATATTTATAATTTATTTTTTCTTTTATTTTATTATACACTTTCCAATAACTTTTCAGCAATGAAATTTAATCAATTCAAATATTTTCATTTAATGTTTCTTAAAATCATAAAAAAATATCTTAATGTTATAAATCAATTGGTGGATGTCCATAACCGGTCCGGTCCATAACCGGCCCAAACCCTAGAGAGAGAGACGGTCCAAACCCTAGAGAGAGAGGCGGCGGCCGCGGCATGGAGAGAGAGGGAAAGTCGGCTAAAGATTTTCCATTCTTCTAGTTTTCCTATTTCATCTATGTTTATGATTTGTAATCTTTCTATTTATGTATTTCCATTTATCTCTCATGTAACCCTTATATAAAGGGATCTCTTATTCATTAATAAAACACAGAAATATTCAAACCTAAGACCTTCGTTTTACAACACGTTATCAGTACGATAGCCTCTAACACCCTGAGCCTAAAACCAAACCCCTAAAACCCTAAACAAAAAGAATCTACCTCGTAACTTCACAGAGGTCGTTCTCCGAAAAACGATCAAGATATCAAATCGAAGCTCTTGCCAAGACAAATCAGTCAGTGCAAACCGTTTGTCAATCTGACTACCGACGCGCCCTCACGTACTAATACAGTGCGCGCCGATTTGCTTTGGAACCCTAATCCGAACCCGACGAACCCTAATCTGTTCTTGCAAGCGTTCCAGCTCGTGTTCATCCGATCAGGCCCAGCCCTAAGGCGTTCCTGATACTAAAAGCTTGTTTCTTATATTCAAATGGGGTTCTCAGTACGATCTCAAAATTTTTAGGTCTGATGTTGTCTCTAGCCTCACTATTGCGAGTCTGGCCATCCCTCAGGTTCGCCACTTAGCCATCCCTCAGGTTCACCACTTAAAAAGTCACCCTAGCTGCTATAATCCAAATAAAAATTTTATTAACCAATTAAAAAAAACCCAACCCGGCAGTCATAACCCACCGAAACAACCAAGTCATTTCTTGATCATTGTCTATCGCTACCCCGCTATTGATGGTTACCAATTTTTGGGTTAGTTTTATAGGCAAGGGCTTCTGATTATTGTTTAATCAGGGTATAATTTGTTTACGGTTTAAAATGTGAGCTTCTCATCACGATCCCATGCAGCATAGGACTGGACATTTTATCCGATACCCAAACTCGAATACGAACTCGACCCGAAAAACCCGAATCCGAACCGAAGTAGCAAAATACCCGAGCGGGTTTTGTATTGAACAAGTTTGGATACCCAAACCCGATCGGGTATATACGAAACCCGAAGTAATACCCGAAGTCATCTGAACATATGTATACTTCAATCCAAATCTACATCTTTCATGATTGGTTTCTCTAAACCGATTTTGGTTTAATTAATATTATATAAAATCAATACCAAATCACTATTTTTCTTAACTTAAACATGTGCAATATATATATGTATCTCCTTCTTAAACGTGAGAGATGAAGACACCATATGCATTTCGCATCTCTCATCTTCTCTCCCTACAAGATCTTCTTTCCTAAAATATTGTTCTTCTCATGATCCATGTAAGGTTTCTCAGAGACATTAGTTGTTGCTGTCATCAACGGTAACCACCATAAACATTAATGTAACAACCGGAGCCATCTCGAACCATCTTGTCGTTCTTCATACGGAGGGGTAGTTTCCATCCATGGAGCTTCACTTGTTACTCTCGATCTTGTTACGTAACGAAAGCAAAAGAACGAATAGTTTTTTTTTTGCAAGAATTATGTGATTTTAATTTTTTTCTATCAGTAATTCAATTTTTTTTTATCAAATGCTTTGGTTTTTTCGGTTATATCTAAAATACCCGAACCCTACCCGTCGTGCAGAAATACTCGAACGAGTTTTATGCTTCTATACCGAAATATCCGAACATCCGAAATACCCGACCTGAATCCGAACGGATATCCGAACGCCCACCCCTAATGCAGCACTTCCTCACTAAGTATCCCCACCTTATCTAAGTTCCAAAGCTTCAGGAAAGAACCTAATCATTTGGACGAATTTAGCTTCGGCAACTTCATGTTAAGATCTTATCAACTTAACATTGATATTTTGATTAACTTATAAGAATTTTAATTCTATTTAAATTAAGTAGAATATAAAGTCTATGTTACAATATATTTCTACCAAACATAATTTACCATAAGAATATATGAGACAAAAATTCATAGCAGAAAAAAACATAAACAATACATTGCAAAGAAAACTTCTATACATTTTGGAAATACCTTGAATTAAAAAGAGACAAAAAAAATCAAAATTTTAGAATGTTTAATTTCTTTCGAAGTTCAAAATTAAAACCAAAGTTGATCGATATTTACTAATCAGATTATTTTAACCAAAAATTATAATGCTATCAGAACTGAAAAATAAATTATCTAATAAATATGATATTATAAAAAATATACAAAAAACGGATAGTCTAGCACGCAGTGTAAGGAAACAACTGTCTTTCGTCGTTCACATGGATGCAAATCTTCCGGTTTGGTTCGCAGATTCAATATGAAACTGTATAAGTTGATGACAAAAAAAAAATATTCAAAAAGCTTATGCGGCATAGCGCGGGTATTTATCTCGCAAGAGAATAACGATAAGTGTAAAATTCATTATATTTCCAGAAAACATACTAATTAGATAGTCGGTGTGATTGTAAGAAAGAGATGCTGCTGCTCTTACTCAACACCAGTAACTCAATGATTAGATACGCTTACTAGTTTCTAAAGGAGATATGTAAAACACTGAGCATCGATGTCTGTTCACTCCATATGATAAAAACTAACAGGCTGAAAGTTGGACAAACCTAGTTTCAAAAAAAAAAAGGTGGACAAACCAAAAAGTTAAAGAGACGAATCATAATAAGATTTCTGTAATTTTCCGAAACTCCCAATTCTTTCAACTTCAGTCTCATTTATGATCCATCGTTCTGAATATATAATCATTTTCCTTTTCAGTAAAATGAATAAGCAACTTTTTTTTTTATCGATGTCTGTTCACTCCATATGACTATTCTTCTTATCTCCCAATGGCAACAACACCACATAAAATATATAAAATCGATAGGAGTATGCAACTTTTTTCTGTACATAAAGTGCTTGTTTCGTATGCAACTTTGTTTTCTTTTAGAGCAGACACTCCACCTCGTAAACAAAGACAAATTTCCCCCGATAAAACCCGCACCAATTGGCCGCATGCATATAATTAATACGATTAATAAAATATAAACATCGTTGTTTGTTGGATTTAGATGCTGATGTTGAACAAAAAACGATATAGGAGTTAGCTAATTTCTTTTTTGGCTAAACAATTTCATGTTTATTATTAAAACAACAATATCTTTGTTATAACAACATCACTTTTACTTGCCCTCACTTAGCGAAAAAACAATATCTTTGTTATCCAAAGTTCCATATATTTTTTTTTTTTTGACATCATCCAAAGTTCCATATATATATACAATTCTATGCTTTGAGTACCTCAAAAATACGTGGTGTTATTTTTTTGGGGGTACCGTCATATATATGTTTCTTAGAACATGATCAACCCTACAACCCCATTAGGATTTCTTAATGATTTTTTTAATAATAAATGTTACTTAAGAACTTAGTTAAGAAACAACAATATTTTATGTGCTTCAATGCTAGTCTCTTAATTAAGAGTTCTTAAAAAAATGGTTTATATAGAGAATGATTAACCCTTTATATAGAGAAGGAAAGAAGAGAATATGACTTTATATAGAGAACGAGAAAACGAGAAAATTTGTGATCAAATTGTTTGGTTTTACCAAAACTTAATATATAGAAGATTACAAGACTACAAGCTCCCGTGACACATGAACACACAAGACTACAAGCTTCACTACGATGTTCAGAACGATGTTCACTAACCACATTTAACACTAACACTAACCATATATCTAAACACCAACCAGAATCAAGACATGTTCATTTAAGAGTGAGCTGTAAGGGAAGGAACGAACCTGGTGACATGGTGATCAGAACGATGAACCTCGTAGACATGTTCATCTTCTCGTGGCAATACATCTTTAGCTAAACTCCATGGGTCTTGGTCTTGTGCGGCTATTATTAGGCTGGAAAATCACATCAGACATTATTACAAGACACAACTAACAACACGTTCATCAATGTTCAATTACAGATGATTTTTCTTCTTGAGATGGAATAAAAAAACAAATCTGTAGCTCTCTAATTGTGGGCTGAAATGTACGCAGTGTTTTCCCTAAAGTTCTAGCTACCTGCACGATTACGAGTGATTTATTGGTCTTGTCTTCAGGGCTTCCACAATTACACTGAAACGAACATACACAGTTATAAAAGCACTACCTTTTCAATCAATTGTAGATTTAACAAAAGCGAGAATCTTAATTTAGAAACAAAAGAAGCTAAAGGGTTGTAACTGATACAAGTATGAACATAGATTACCTTGCAAGAGCGGGCCTTTTACGCTCAGGCTGCTGATTGTTATTATCATCTTCCTCAAGTTGTCTCTTTTCTCTCATACTATTAGTCCTCTCCATATACCTCATATGCATTTTTCTCAACAACTAAAATCTTCCACGGTTATCGATCCGGAAGATTGAGACAAGCAAAGACACTTCACCAATCTCAAAACCAATGATAAGGAATCACAAACCTCTCGAAACTCCCTTCCAAATCAAACAATTACCACATAGAATCAAACCCAGATTTTCAGTTTGAGCTACTTTACAGACGTTAAGAGAGAAACTAGAACTGTATCAAGAAATCAAATGGCTCAGGTTTCTCTGTTCAATACCACAATTTGGATTTTGATTAAACAAGTTTAAAAGACAAGACCGATAAATCAACAAGGTTGCAGAGAGAGAGAGAGAGAGAGAGAGAGAGAGAGAGAGAGAGAGAGAGAGAGAGAGAGAGAGAG
>NC_027753.1:23968645-23983546 GCF_000695525.1 Brassica oleracea var. oleracea | reverse complement strand
AAACTAGGGTTCTTATCAACCAGCATCGTCTCAAAATCCCAATACAACAAAGCTTTTACCTTTCGATTCACAAAAAAAGATGCTTGATTCGACTCAGATGAGAAAGAGAGACAGAGCACCGAAAGTCGAAAGAACTCGAAACTGGGTGATCGGTTTTTTTTCCCCTTCTGAAACTCCCCTCCTCAATACAACTAAAACACGTGTCCAATAAGATATGGTTCTTCTAACCCCTATTTAACAGACGTTCTTTCTTTTAATTGCTATTTTTCTTTTTCTTTTAATTATAATTATGACAAAAAAAAACTCATCTAAGAAATTGGGTTAATGGTGCTATTAGAACAAAGTATAAGTGTATAACTTTTTGGGGTTAAATTTCATACTGATATTTATTGAAACGTATGAAGCATATATTAGTAACCAAAATGCGTTGACTAAATTATCACCTTCTCCTCGAAATGATGTTTCGTGATCATGAACCATCCAAATATTAATTAAAAACAACAATGAAAATGTATAGTTACGTGACGTAATTTTGCAATGTTGAAAATATTAAAATAATATAGAGAAATGGCAAAAATTGCGTGAAAAGTGTTAATCTGAATATTTCTCTGATTGATAATGAAAACGTACAGGAAAATATAAAGGGGAGTCAGTTACAGAACGGATCTGATCTCCCTATATTACAGAATTGACTATTTCATGATTTACAAACTAATAAGAATATTGAAGCATATTCTTTCACCCTCCCACAGTATGAGCGTCGGATTGACGGAGAGAGAGAGAGAGAACGACGTAGGTTACCAGAGCTTTGAACGGAGGGTAAAGCTTCGTCACGAACTTCACGTGGATTACTTTAGATGCATCTTCTCCTTTGCCATCCATATTCGCCTCTTAAAATTCTCCAAAAGATGGTTACATACAAGGAAGAAGAAGAAGAAGAAGGGAGACAAAACTAGGGTTCTTATCAACCAGCATCGTCTCAAAATCCCAATACAACAAAGCTTTTACCTTTCGATTCACAAAAAAAAGATGCTTGATTCGACTCAGATGAGAAAAAGAGACAGAGCACCGAAAGTCGAAAGAACTCGAAACTGGGTGATCGGTTTTTTTTCCCTTCTGAAACTCCCTTCCTCAATACAACTAAAACACGTGTCCAATAAGATATGGTTCTTCTAACCCCTATTTAACAGACGTTCTTTCTTTTAATTGCTATTTTTCTTTTTCTTTTAATTATAATTATGACAAAAAAAAACTCATCTAAGAAATTGGGTTAATGGTGCTATTAGAACAAAGTATAAGTGTATAACCTTTTGGGGTTAAATTTCATACTGATATTTATTGAAACGTATGAAGCATATATTAGTAACCAAAATGCGTTGACTAAATTATCACCTTCTCCTCGAAATGATGTTTCATGATCATGAACCATCCAAATATTAATTAAAAACAACAATGAAAATGTATAGTTACGTGACGTAATTTTGCAATGTTGAAAATATTAAAATAATATAGAGAAATGGCAAAAATTGCGTGAAAAGTGTTAATCTGAATATTTCTCTGATTGATAATGAAAACGTACAGGAAAATATAAAGGGGAGTCAGTTACAGAACGGGTCTGATCTCCCTATATTACAGGATTGACTATTTCATGATTTACAAACTAATAAGAATATTGAAGCATATTCTTTCACCCTCCCACAGTATGAGCGTCGGATTGACGGAGAGAGAGAGAGAGAACGACGTAGGTTACCAGAGCTTTGAACGGAGGGTAAAGCTTCGTCACGAACTTCACGTGGATTACTTTAGATGCATCTTCTCCTTTGCCATCCATATTCGCCTCTTAAAATTCTCCAAAAGATGGTTACATACAAGGAAGAATAAGAAGAAGGGAGACAAAACTAGGGTTCTTATCAACCAGCATCGTCTCAAAATCCCAATACAACAAAGCTTTTACCTTTCGATTCACAAAAAAAGATGCTTGATTCGACTCAGATGAGAAAGAGAGACAGAGCACCGAAAGTCGAAAGAACTCGAAACTGGGTGATCGGTTTTTTTTCCCCTTCTGAAACTCCCCTCCTCAATACAACTAAAACACGTGTCCAATAAGATATGGTTCTTCTCACCCCTATTTAAGAGACGTTCTTTCTTTTAATTGCTATTTTTCTTTTTCTTTTAATTATAATTATGATAAAAAAAAAATTCATCTAAGAGATTGGGTTAATGGTGCTATTAGAACAAAGTATAAGTGTATAACTTTTTGGGGTTAAATTTCATACTGATATTTATTGAAACGTATGAAGCATATATTAGTAACCAAAATGCGTTGACTAAATTATCACCTTCTCCTCGAAATGATGTTTCATGATCATGAACCATCCAAATATTAATTAAAAACAACAATGAAAATGTATAGTTACGTGACGTAATTTTGCAATGTTGAAAATATTAAAATAATATAGAGAAATGGCAAAAATTGCGTGAAAAGTGTTAATCTAAATATTTCTCTGATTGATAATGAGAACGTACAGGAAAATATAAAGGGGAATCAGTTACAGAACAGGTCTGATCTCCCTATATTACAGAATTGACTATTTCATAATTTACAAACTAATAAGAATATTGAAGCATATTCTTTCACCCTCCCACAATATGAGCGTCGGATTGACGGATGGTCAGACTATTTTGAAATGAATTCAACAAGGAGGATGGCAATCCTTTTGTGAAGATGTCAGCATACTGATAAGCAGCAGGTACGTGCAACACCTTGACCTGTCTAAGAGCCACCTTTTCTCTAACAAAATGAAGGTCGATTTCAACATGTTTTGTACGCTGGTGTTGAACCGGGTTTGAGCTCATGTAGACCGAGCTGATGTTGTCACAGAACAAGAGTGTGGCTTTTGTTAGCGGAATGTGAAGTTCAAGGAGAAGGTTGCGCAACCAACATGTCTCCGCAACTGCATTGGCAATTCCTTTGTACTCTGCCTCAGCGCTGGAACGTGAAACCGTCGGCTGGCGTTTTGAAGACCAAGAAATCAAGTTTTCTCCCAAGTACACACAATACCCGGAGGTTGACCGTCTAGTGTCTGGACAACCTGCCCAATCAGCATCTGAGTATGCTGTAAGAGTGGTTGTTGTACATTTGAACAGTTGCAGACCGTGAGATAATGTACCCTGGAGATAGCGTATGATGCATTTCAAGGCGTTGAGGTGGTTTTGTCTTGGATCATGCATGAATAAGCACACTTGCTGAACGGCATAGGTGATGTCCGGACAAGTGAACGTTAAGTATTGGAGAGCCCCTGCGAGTGATCTGTATTGCGTCGCGTTGGAGACTCGTTCACCTTCTTCAGCGGACAGTTTGGAGTTGACGTCCATCGGAGTTGAGACTGGTTTGCATTCTTTCATGCCGGCACGTTCTATGATCTCAGTAGCATAGTGTCGTTGGGAAAGAAACATACCGTCACGGTTGTACTCTACTTTGACGCCAAGAAAATAGGAGAGACGTCCCATGTCGATCATTGGAAACTCCTTTTTCAAGTTGTCTTTGATGTTGGTGAGAAGAGCTTTACTAGAGCCAGTAAGGACGATGTCATCTACGTATAAGAGGAGGTATGCCAGGTCTCTTCCTCGCTTGTAGACATAGAGGGACTTGTCACTTTTGGTAGTTACAAACCCGAGCTTTGTTATGAACGTACTGAACCGTGCATTCCAAGAACGCAGGGCCTGTTTTAGGCCATAGAGGGCCTTTTCAATTTTGCAGACATGATGAGGGTGTTGTTTGTCCACAAAGCTAGGCGGTTGATGCATATATATTGTTTCTGAGATGCGGCCGTGGAGGAAGACATTTTTTACATCAAGTTGATCAATGTCCCAACCCTTGCTGAGAGCGATGTTGAGAACTGATCTTATTGTTGCAAGCTTCACTACAGGACTAAAAGTCTCATCATAGTCTACTCCGGGTTCTTGAGATTTACCATTTGCCACTGACTGCGCCTTATGTCGCCTTGGGATTCCATCTGCATCAATCTTATGTTTGTACAACCACATGGAGTTAATAATATTGGCACCATAAGGACGAGGTACAAGCCTCCAAGTCATATTTTTAATCTGAGCATCATACTCCTCTGTCATTGCAGGGTTCCAGTTTAGATCAAGGAAAGCATTTTTGTGATTTGTAGGTAGTCTGGAAACAGAGGAAGTGAACAAAGAAAAGATTTTCTTTAGTTTGACAATTCCCGCTTGACCTCTTGTTGTCATTCTCGCAGGAGGAGGAGGAACAATTTGAGTTGGTGAAGAAATTTTTTGGTTTGTGGTGTTTGCCGGCGAATTAGAAGATGCCGGAGCTTGAATGAAAGGCACGTTTTCAAGAATAGATCGAAAGATGGGAGATGGTGTTTCAGCATTGTCCAAGAATTGAAATGTCTTTGCGTGTCGTGACTGATTTTCGGCTGCATGGAAAGTAGTCTCGTCAAAGACAACATGTCTGGACAGATAGATTCAGTTTGACTTTAATTCCATGCAGCGATAACCCCTGTGATTAGTTGGGTAGCCGAGGAACAAGCAAGGGACAGAGCGAGGAGATAGCTTTTTTGTTGAAGAGATGTTTGTGTTAGGAAAGCACAGGCATCCGAAGACCCTTAAGTGATCATATGTTGGTTGACGACCAAAGAGTATAAGGCTTGGACTTTTGTTGGAAGTGGAAACTGAAGGAAGAAGATTGATTATATGAGCAGCAGTGTGTAATGCCTCAACCCAGTAGGAAGGAGACAACTGCGCTTGAAATAACAAAGAACGAACAGCATTGTTCAATGTACGAATCATTCTTTCTGATTTCCCATTTTGTTGAGAAGTATGAGGACATGAAAAACGAAAAGAAATGCCATTTTGATCGAAGTGATTATGAAATTTTGAGTTATTGTATTCCCACCCCCCCCCCATTGTCGCACTGAAGTGCTTTTATCTTTTTTTGAAATTGTCTTTCGACATAAGCTGAGAAGTGGAGGAATTTTGCAAACACGTCACTCTTGTTCCTGAGCGGATATACCCATACATAGTGAGAGTAATCATCAAGAAAGAGGACGTAGTAGCGAATGCCACTTAGACTTGCTAATGATGAAGTCCATACGTCTGTGTGAACAAGATCAAAAGTGTTTAAGCTCTTTGTTGTTGAATCCAAAAAAGGTTTCTTTAGGTGTTTCCCCAACTGACAAGCATTACAAATTGGTAAGCTGTCTTTATTACAACGAATGGAAGCAGAAGAAAGAACAGACTTGAGAGTCTCATTATTCGCATGAGCAAAGCGTTTATGCCACAGAGTTGGCGTCTCGCACACGAAAGCAGTGTGTTGCGAGTTATTGAGAGGCGGTGGAAGAGGATAGAGTTCACCGGAGCTCTCACTGCGGAGTATTGTTTTCCGAGATTGAAGATCCTTCACAGAGAAACCAAAATGATCAAACTCAATAGAGCACCAATTATCAATTGCAAATTTTTGGACTGATATAAGATTTTTCACAAATTTAGGCAAGAACATTAGAGAGAGATAGAGGACGATTTGTGGAAGGAATTTGAGTATTACCACTCTGATGTATGGGAACAGAAGAACCGTTACCTACAATCACAGATTTTCCGGTGTCCATATTAAAAACAGATTGAAGGATACCTGGGTTCGATGCAATGTGTGACGAGGCCCCAGAATCCATGTACCAAGTCGGAGATGGTTCAGTGAGAGTCATCGTGTTGAAGGCTTCAGCAAAGTCACGTGTAGGTTGACAAGAGTTGTCCACCATGTGACCTTCTGTGTTGTTGGTGAAGCCTCCTCTAGAAGCATACCCTCTTGGATTGAAGCCATTGGGCTGTGGGAAGTTCATCCATGGAGCTTGTTGTTGCATGTTCCAGTTGTTGTAGGCTTGCCAGTACGGGTTCATGCCCCAGTTGTTGTACGATGAACGTTGGTTGTAGTTGTGGCGGCCTTTCCCACGAGAGCCTCTCCTGTTACCTCTGTTGTTCCGATTGGTGTTGCGGTTGTTGTTATTGCTCTGCTTTGAGTCCGAGCTTGTCGCAACAAGGGCGGTAGAGGAAGACGCGTGATCAGTGTGGCTGATATGTGTTTTATGAGGTTTCTTCAGCCGTGTCTCCTCAAGTTCCAACATGTTAGTCGCTTCCTCAAAGGTCGGAAATGGTTTCTGATGCTTAATGACGTTGATGATGTGATCGAACTTGTCGTTGAGACCGTTGAGCAAGTACATCACCAGAGTTTTGTCATTTACCTGTGCGTCGACGTTCGCCAACAGGTCTGCTATTGCCTGCAGGCTCTGGGAGTAGTCATGAATTGTCATGTCTCCAATCTCCTTGGTGCACAAGTCATTGTCGAGTTGAATCGCACGGGCTTCTTTGTTGTTGCGGAATTGGTTTTCGATCCGCAGCCAGATGTCGCGAGCTGTCCCGCCAACCTTGAACGTGGATTTGAATAGGGGCTGCGTCAGAGTCCCGTAGATCCAGAGTTTGACGAGGCCATCTCGCTTCTTCCACGCGGTATCATCATCTCCGGTTGGAATAGCGGTTCCGTCAACATGACCTAGCACGTCAAAGGCGAGGCAATGGGTTAAGAACAGTTCACGCCAAGCATCGTAGTTGAACACATCGAGATCCAAGATAATTGGGATATGTGTTTTAATGTTCGTAACACCAAACGCACGCTCGACCGTCGCCATAGAGAACAATCGTAGACAAGCGTTGTATGATTACAAACTAATAAGATAAGTAGAAAAAGAAAAAGAAGAGAGAATGGATCAGAAGAGAGCTAGCTCTGATACCATGTTAATCTGAATATTTCTCTGATTGATAATGAGAACGTACAGAAAAATATAAAGGGGAGTCAGTTACAGAACGGGTCTGATCTCCCTATATTACAGGATTGACTATTTCATGATTTACAAACTAATAAGAATATTGAAGCATATTCTTTCAAAAAGCTTATGATAAAATCGTGATTCGTAGGAACTAGAGTTTGTGAAATTAGAAAGCAAAGATAATAGTATTTAACTGGTCAGATTTTGGCAAATTATTATAAGGGATATCGAGAAGAGGACAAGAGAAAAAAGAAAGGCTTCCACTGATGGCGAGGTCATTGCAATCAACATAATCCCCAGCTTACCTTTCCATCACGTGCCACTTTTTATTTTATTTTATAAAATTATAAATTATTAATATTATTAATAAACCCAAAACGGGGTTTGACTTGCACAAAATTACACAATTCAAATATCTCCTATCTAGCTTCGGTACCCATATCTCCGGTACATTCGACTAGACCGAATCCAATATCTTTTTGTATCGATTACTATTCTCTACCTTTGACGATGCTCACAAGAAGGAGAGATTCACTTTGTTTCCTTGTATGCCCGAGTTTTTCCGTGTCGTCTCCGGTATAGCTAGCTTTCGATGAGCTTGTGTAACTCGTAACCATTTCCATCATTAAGCACAAGACTAGGTGATGAGGAGGATTAAGGCACTAACCGAGGAGAATGTTGAAACCCGACGGCACAACACGCCACCAAATACCAAAAAGCCTAATGAACCGATAAGCTGACATGAAGCCATGAAACCTCAAACGCATGCAGAGCAGAAACATGAATTCCAATAAAACCGGAAGCACTCCAAGACCTGTAATATAAGAAAGCGAGACAACACTATCTTGGACCATCAAGAGACGGATCCATGATACTGGGAAGTGAAGCTATGCCAATAGCCTATTGGCAATAGGAGTCACCAAGGCCATCAAAACCCTGAGACCAACCGAGCTTAGCACATGTGAAGCAATCAGGATTACTTCACCAGAAAACTGGAATCAGAGCTGTGAATGAGAGACCGTCGGTATTGAACAATAAAGCCATAGACGACCATATTGACCCACAACACCAACCTTCTCCACACACCACCGCCTAACCACCGAAAGCGAAACGTTTCCGAGGAAAAAATCACTCTGAAGCACCCTAGACGGTGCCAAGAGGCTGAGACACACCGAGACCCTGAGGTGAAGTCTCGAGCCAAACAACCCAGAGCCGCTCACGCATAACCGAGGGGACGTAGAAGAGAGCCAACCCGCCACTGCCGGTTAAGTGAACTGTCAGTCCACCTCACGCGCCTCCACCTCTCCAAGCAGGAATAAAGAGAGGAAAATAAACCTGCTTGAGAAGCCCTAAACGCCGACTCCCTATCATACCTCCGCCGCTCCAGCCTCGTTGCAACACCAGTAGCCTCCCAAACTGTCGGATCTGACCGCTGATCTTCGTCGATGAAGCTCAGCCACCAGGGTTACAAACATGTCGAAAGGAGTGCTCAGACACGATATAAAGCAAAGATAAAAAGAGGAGAGGGAAGAGAACCTCCGGACGCGGCGAGATAGCATCACGCACCGGTGGTGGGCGTGAGATCTACCGTTTGAGAATTGGGAGAGAAAAGGGGTTGAAGAGAATCACATGCCACTTTACTTGCACACCACCTCTTCACTAATCGCAATATCACTCATCACATATCTTACCTAAACATTATTAGGTATGGTGTGTAAGAAATTGAAGAACAGAGTGAAGAACAAGAGAGAGAGAGAGAGAAATTTAATCCATAAAGCAAAGAGAGAGAGATAGTAAAGAAGGAGAATCTTATTCCCTTAAACTTCTCTTGTGTCAACAACTAAGTATATATAAAGAGATTTTATGGAAAATAATCTAACAATTGAGTCTGATGCGACAAGTCTCCAACAACTCTTTTGATTCAAAATTCAAATGGTTTCTTTTGCCTCCAAATTCGTGTTGGATAAGTTCACGTGGATGTTCTTTCTGCAGATGAGTTTCTGTGGATGAATTCCTATGGATGGGTTTCTGCAGATGAGTTTCTGTGGATGGGTTTTTGCAGATGTAATCCATGTTTCTTCGTCTTCTCAATACTCCCCCTCAATCTTGAGCATAAGGTATGGTCAAGCTTTCAAGCTTGGAAGCCATGAACACTTCCCTCATTAAAACCTTAGTGTGAAAAACCCAATGAGACAAAAACACACTAAGAAAAAAGAGTAGATGCTTCATGGCAAAGAGGATCATGATCTAGATAGGTCTATGAGTCCTAACCTTGGATGGATGGACTCACAAACTTTGATGTTTGCTCCTTTGGTGAAGATATCAGCTAACTGGTCTTCACTTCTAGTGTAGCAAGGTAAGATAATCTTCTGCTCCACAACTTGTCTCACTTTGTGACAGTCTACTTCAATGTGCTTTGTCCTCTCATGAAACACTGAGTTTGAAGCAATATGGATGGCCGCCTGATTATCACAATGCATTGTGATTGGTGTTGTAGTCTCTATGCTCAAGTCTCTTAGCAAGTTTCTGATCCAGATGAGCTCACTAGTAAGCTTCCTCATTGCTCTATATTCTGCCTCAGCACTTGAACATGATACCACTTTTTGCTTCTTGCTTTTCCAAGTAACCAAATTGCCTCCAATGAAGGTGCAATAGCCTGTATAGACTTCCTGTCTACTCTATCACCAGCCCAATCTGCATCACAATATCCCACAATCTCTGTGCTCTTGTTACATCCCATCCAAACACCTTGACCTGGAGCTTAGGTACCTCATAACTCTTTCCACCATATTCCAATGATGAACCTTAGGTGCTTGCATATGTTGGCTAACTTGGTTCACACCAAAGCAGATGTCTGGTCTGGTAATGGTGAGATAGATCAGCTTCCCAACCATTCTTCTATAGAGCTTGAAGTCTCCAAATGGTTTATCCTCAAACTCCCCCTCCCACAAGACTTTGTCCCCTTCTTCAAGTGGTGTTTTAGCTCCTCTCGCTCCAAGCTTTCCTGCCTCATTCAAAAGATCAAGTGTGTACTTCCTTTGAGATAAGAAAAGCCCCCTTTTAGAGCAGCATATTTCTATCCCTAGAAAGTACTTTAGCTCACTCAAATCTTTAATATCAAATGTAGACTTGAGAAACACTTTGGTTGAGATGATACCTTCCTTGTCACTTCCTGTGATGATAATATCATCTACATAAATAAGAATCACCACAATTCCTTGCTTGCTTGTGAGTGTGAAGAGTGTATGATCAGTTTCTGATTTTACAAACCCTTTTTCCATTGAAAGTTGTACTCAGTTTGTGGTACCAAGCCTTTGGTGACTGTTTTAGTCCATAAATTGCTTTCTTCAACCTTAGGACATTCCCTGGCTTGACCATGTCTTCCATACCCGGAGGTGGCCTCATGTAAACCTCATCCTCCAGCTCTCCTTGAAGAAAAGCATTGTTGACATCCATCTGCCATAAATCCCATTCCAAGTTCACTGCTAATGAGAGTAGAATCCTTATGGTGTGGAGTTTAGCTATTGGTGCAAATGTATCCAGATAGTCTTCTCCATAGACTTGGGTGTATCCTCGTGCAACTAGCCTTGTTTTCTTTCTTTCTGGTTTCCCAGTGGCAAGGTCCTTGATGGTGAAGAGTAGACGGCTTGTAACAGCTTTCTTTCCTTTGGGGAGCTCAATTTCATACCAAGTATCATTCTTGATCATGGCACCAACTTCATCCCCAACTGAATCTCTCCATTCTTCATGCTTCATGGCTTCTTCATAAGTCTTTGGTACATACTCTTGATCCAGGTTGCTGATGAAGACTACATGCTCTTCAGATAGTCTCGCAAAAGAACATGTTGCTTGGATAGGATGAGCTACTGCATTGTTGTTGAAGTATACTTTGGTGTCCATCCACTGAGATGGTTTCTTCACCTTGTACTTCTCCTTAATGGTTGAACTTCTTGTTGCATTCCATCTTGATCATAAACAACTTCTTCTTGGATAGCTTCCGCGTGGTTCGTCGTGGATAGCTTCGTCATGGATAGCTTCCTCGTGGATAACTTGCAAATTAGGTTGATTTCCCCCTCATGATCAGGATGGATAATTGATGTAGCTTCATCCACAACTGGAGGTATATGTGAAGTGCTCGGTATGCCACTTGTTTGAGGCTGGCTGATGCCTAGGTTTTCCAGAATGATTCTCAAGTTGTTTGCCCTATCTGAAGATCCTTGTGAGAGATCCTGAAGGCTTTCCCAACTCTTCTCATCATAGTATCCCTCTGATTCCACAAACTTAACATCCCTTGAGACCATAACTCTTCTTGATTCAGGTATGTAGCACTTGTACCCCTTCTGCGCATGAGTATATCCTATGAACATGCCTTTGGCACTCTTGGCTTTAAGCTTGTTTCTCGGTTCCCATGGTATCAAGACATAACACACACACACACCCAAAAACACGCAAGTGATCAATTGGAGGTTTTATTTTGTTTAATACCTGAAAGGGAGAGTTATCTTGGAGGACTTTGGTGGGGATCCTGTTGATCAAATAACATGCTGAGACCACAGCATCTCCCCAGAACCTCTTTGGAACATTGGTATGGAACATCATGCTCCTTGCAACTTCCATAAGATGGTGATTCTTCCTTTTAGTAACTCCATTCTGTTGTGGTGTGTATGGGCAGCTTGTTTGATGGATTATGCCATGTTTTGCTAAGTTATGTTTGAAAGCAATGCCTGTGTATTCCCCACCACTATCAGACCTAAAAAATTTGATCTTGGAATTGAAATGGTTAGATACATAGTTTTGGAAGTTAATAGAAGCTTCTAAAATTCTATCTTTAGTTTGAATCAAGGTGAGCCATGTATATTTTGATTTTTCATCTATGAATGTAACAAAATATTTATGGTTCTCCCTAGACACACAAGGTGCTGTCCAAACATCAGAGTGCACAAGATCAAAGCAATTTTCATAAATAGTCTTAGAATTAAGGAAAACAGATCTCTGATGTTTACCAAGAATACAAGCCTCACAACTTTCATTATTTAAAGATAGATTAGGTAACATCAATCCTAAGGCACGAGAATGAAGATGACCTAATCTAGCATGCCATAAAACATCACTAGCTAAAACAGACGCAGAATTGAAAGCACAAGATAAATCTGAAAGCTTGGTGTCTTCAAGCAAGTAAAGCTCTCCCTTGCTCACACCCTTTCCCAGCATCTTACTGGTCTTAGTTCCTGAAAGCACACATCATTAGGACTAAAAATGACATTGCAATTTAGATCATTGGTTGCTCTTTTAACAAATAATAAGTTGGATGTGAAAGTAGGCATATAAAAAGCTTGAGACTCCTTATCAAACAGTTTCAAGTTTCCTACTCCTTCAATTGGAATTCTATCACCATTAGCAATCACTACACTCCCTAGAGCAGGTTTAACATCACTAATCAGTCTAGCATCCCAAATCATATGATGAGAAGCTCCTGATCAAAGGTCTAGTAGTATGTGAAGCACTATGAATAGAATTTAAAGCATTGACACTGATGTTACCAGAGTTTGCATTGATAGCCTTGATAAGGGCTTCAATGTCTGACTTGCGGATGAAGGTATCATCAGAAGATGACTGAGACATGGCATGGGATGTGGATCCACCAGTGTGGGTGGTTGAGATCATAGCTCTTCCATCTTTTCCTATGCGCATGGAGCCTGGTACTGTGGTCTCATGAGCTCTTGCTTCATGTGCTTTGGCCTGGTTGTATCTGTTGGTTGAAGCAGGTCTGAGGTAAGGATGGAGGATCCAACAATTGGTTTTGGAGTGGCCTAGATTCTTGCAGTGCTCACAAGTCACAGACTTGTCTCCTCTTCTTCTTGGTTTGAAGTGTGCTTTGTTGACTGAAGCGCTCTCCATCTTCTCAGCTTTGTTTGCCATAGACAGTTCCCGTTTTCCACCAAAGAGACCATCTGAACCTAGCTCCTTCTGAAATTGAGCACACACATCATCATAGCTTGGAAGCTCTTTAGCTCTCAATATGTGTTTAAGTACATCACTGAAGTTTGGGTTGAGTGTGAGAAGCAATCCAAAGACCTTGTCTTGCTCACGCCTCTCTTCTAGTGTACTAGGATCAGTGGTACTTGGTCTCAGCATCTCAAGTTCAGACCACAGCTGGCTGTACTTCCCAAGGTGCTTGGTGAAGTCCATCTCCTCTTGCTGCAAGTTGTTGATTGCTCTCTTAACCTCAAAATTTCTGGTGAGGTTTGAAGTGTTGCCATATACCTTGTGCAAGGTATCCCATAGCTTCTTTGCAGTCTCACAGTGTGAGTAAGACTCCATGATAGGAGTATCAAGTGAGCCTTGCAAGATAGACAACACCGTGAGATCCTCCTGACCCCATTAGCCTTCATCTACCACTACAACCTCCTTGCCATCTTCTCCTTGGGTGATTTGTCTTGGGGCGTCACTTGTGGTGATGTGCTCCCATACACTTCTTCCTCCAAGAGCTGTCCTGTTCAATCTCGACCAGGTAATGTAGTTAGGACCCTTCAGGGTGACTTGAATCCTCACTACCTTGTGCTGCTCCATCTTTGCTTGCTATTGTCCAGCGGGTAAAAGGATGCGCCAAGAAGAAATTTGAATTTCTAAGGCTAGACAGGAGAGAAAACAAGGAAAGCCAAGATATGTTCTCTAGAAATGAAGCAAGATGGACATAACAGAGTGAGCACTTCCAGCTTTTGAGAGAAAGAGATTTTGTCAAGAACAGTTTCTATTACCCACTGGATAAAAGAAAATGAAAGAGATTCTGAATAAAGTAAATCAGACAAGTGAAAGAGTAAGGTGAATAGAGTAGATTTGCGGAAGCAGTTTGGTGTTCAAGAGCTTGGAAGCTCTGATACCATGTAAGAAATTGAAGAACAGAGTGAAGAACAAGAGAGAGAGAGAGGAGTTTACTCCAGAAAGCAAAGAGAGAGAAAGAGTAAAGAAGGAAAATCTTATTCTCTTAAACTTCTCTTGTGTTTACAAATAAGTATATATAAAGAGATTTTACAGAAAATAATCTAACAATTGAGTCTGATGTGACAAGTCTCCAACAGCTCTTTTGATTCAAAATTCAAATGGCTTCTTTTGCCTCCAAAGTCGTGTTGGATAAGTTCCTGTGGATGTTCTTTCTGCAGATGAGTTTCTGTGGATGAATTCCTATGGATGGGTTTCTGCAGATGAGTTTCTGTGGATGAGTTTCTGCAGATGGAATCCATGTTTCTTCGTCTTCTCAATATGGTGTAGTTATGTCAGCTTACATATATACAAATACGTACCCTTTTATTTTGTTACGCATGTTTAACACATATTTATACATAATGATAAGTCGTTCTTCGTGATCCGTGTATGCATTTAATATGGACGCGATGCAAAATTTGCAGACTGTCAGCTTCAATGGACAAAGCCGTTACATTGCTAATTAATAAAATTTAATTGGTGTTATGAACCAAATTGTGGATGGCTCATAACCAAGCGATTATAATTTGTAGTCTTTCCATTTATCTATGACGGTGTAATCTCCTATATAAGGAACCTCTATGTTATGAATAAAGATAGACTTTTCCATTACTTTCACAACACGTTATCAGCGCGAAACTTTAAATCCCTAAGCTAATACCCAAATCGAAAAACCCTAAAACCCTAACCATAGCTGGCGATCCGACGAACCCTAAACCCCGATCGCGTTTCTTGTTCCCGCATCTGTTCCAGCTCGCGTCCCCAATCAGCTTCAGCCCAAGGCGTTCCTGATTCTAGCTCAGACGTTCGCGACCCGAGAGCAGCTCCAACACACGACCTCTTCCTCGTTCGCGACATCATCAGACAGCTCGCGTCCGACGGTCAAGGCGTTCCCGATCAAGCAACAAAGGATGCCTGCGACCCGATAGAAGCGACTCAATCCATTCCAGCTCGCGTCCCGTTCGTGTCCAGCTCGCGGCTCAACTCCTTTGGTGGTCCGATTCAACAATCATCTTAGGTTAAAAGGTAGTTCAAAACCTAAGAACCCATAATCGAACCCAGAATGAAACCC
>NC_027753.1:23967596-23968453 GCF_000695525.1 Brassica oleracea var. oleracea | reverse complement strand
ATTATACTATAATTATCAAATCACATATTAAAACCCTAATCGAATATTTTGAAATCAAAACTGTTTTCGGTTTTGATCATTGAGGTTTTAAATCTGATTGAATATGATGTTATGTTGCTAGACTTGTTTAACCATTAAGTTGCTAGATTTATTATTCTCATCATGCTAGTTTAATAATTCTGATCTGTTTAAGTCTTGATTAAATCCGACCTGCTTGTTTTTATTAATGCTTTAATCACAGTTAGGATTGATAGATTTATTTTCTCATCCTACTTGGTTAATTGTTCATCTGATTTAAAATTGTTTAAACCGACCAGCGTGTTAAAACATTAATTGGATCCGATAGGCTGATATATTGATTGAGGTTTACTTGTTTAAAATCCGAGTGATCTGATTGCATGATTCTTGAGGTTTAATATCATCTGCTAGGATTGATAGTTTTGTAATATGATCTGTTTTAAATAGAAACCCTAAATAATCCGTATGATAGGTTATATTGATCTGATTTGGATGTCTTTGAGAGTAGAGAATCCGTATGCTTGGTTGATATATTCATGATAAAATCTAATGTCTTGAGGTTTAAGATTGTATGCTAGGTTCAATTTTATTGATTGATCTGATTAGAAATCATGAAACCCTAATTCTAGTCCTAACCTTAATCCGCATATCTGAAACTTGAAACCCTAAATTCATTATGCTTATGAGTTCTATTAAATTGATTAATCTGATTATATGTTTTTGAGGTTTAATAAATTCAGATACTAGATAAATTATTTACACATGGTTTATGCTAAATACCAATCACCTTTGAAACTGATTTATTGAAATTCATGCTTGAAATCTATATTCTAGTATTG
>NC_027753.1:23964953-23966295 GCF_000695525.1 Brassica oleracea var. oleracea | reverse complement strand
TCTACTGACCTAGACTATGCATAGATCAGTATGATAGAGGCTAAAAGCCTGCGAAAATATACACTTTACGGCACAACCGGATTGACAATCCTGGTCCAAACATGATGCGAAAATTGATATTCAAAAGGCACACATTAAAAGATAAGAAGAGTTATCCCAAAGAATCTCACGTGTGTAGCATGTATACAAGGGAAACTCATTAGGCCATCACCAGTAAAATGGCTACGACCCCCTTTTTCATAAATAAAGACTATATGTCTAGATAATACTGGTGAATACATGTCCCAAGCGTTTAAATGATTATAGTATGTCCATGGGAGTAAGTGTGGACAATTATGTGATACATTTCCATACCAAGAACGATTTGGCCGAAATCTTTTAAAACGCAAATAACTAATTGATAGATCATAACTTATGAGGTCAAAACTCCCATTCAGAGCTTGGGCTACACAAAATTTACATGCACCTAAGTTAATACACATCAGGCCATTTAGTGAGCATAGATATCTCCTATCACAATTATTAATGGGTCAAGAACCAGACATACCCCATCATAAGACATTTGGAAGTGTTGTCTATGTACTAATTGCTCCACCACAGAGAACTAATATGGGACCTCAAAAGGAGGATGGGGATATATGTTGTCCCACAATAATAAAGTATTTTGAGCCAACTATGGGTGATTATATTTGAGGCCAGGTACACATATTATTTTAAGACCAGGAGGAGAAAAAAAAATAAAGCTGGTAAAAGAATGATAAAAGAAATAGAATGGAATCAACCATCAATGTCTTGGCAAGATCCTCGGACTAAAGAATGTGAAATAGACGTCCAAAGATTATACATTTACAAAGCTAGCTAATGAAATGCCAGACACATTTGCTGACCCGAAAAAGAATGATTAAGTTATATATAAACCAGCTTTTAAAGCACCGACGAATTTGATGTCCAAGAAGAGACACAGTCAAGTTGCTACAGAGTCTAAACAACGTATGAAACGTGGTAGACCAAATAAGTTCCAAAAGATAAGAATCCTCAGAAACAAAAGAAAGGTGTAGAGAATGATAATCAAAATCCAAATCCGAGGTTACTAAGGAAACCATCCCAGACATGGAGATAAGGCCGACCGGCTCTAAGGTACATGTACCAAACAATTTAGCTTGGGACGCCAAGATGCAAAGTATTAGAGGTCCTGATAAAATGAATCTCAATCAATTATATCATGTCTGGAACAAAATGGAACCAATAAGGAATGTCGACATAAGATGATTTATTTGCATACAAGGTAGCACTTGAATTTATTAATATAAGCGAGGATCATGAACCCACATCAATATAAGAG
>NC_027753.1:23951210-23964925 GCF_000695525.1 Brassica oleracea var. oleracea | reverse complement strand
ACAGATTGGATTTAATGGAAACGTGGGGTTAAATAGTTTAAGGAAGAAATGCGTATTTGACCATATGATTAAGACGCCATATGCTGTTAAAACTTGTGGATATAAATAGGTCTTGTGAGGAATAGAAATCGTGAGATATAAAGCTGATGTTGCACAAGGATTCTCACAAATACCAGTAATAGATTATGAGGAGACATACTCCCATGTGGTGGATGCAACTACTTTTAGATTTCTCATAAGTTTGGCTATACAAGAGAGAAAATTAGTCTTGCAGCAAATTGATATAGTGACTGCATATTTATATGGTTCACTGGATAAAGAAAGTACTAGAGGGTATTGAGCTGAAAGAATAGCAAGTTCTCGAGAACAATGCATATTTATATGGTCCACTGGATAATGAAAGTACTAGAGGGTATTGAGCTGAAAGTACATCACGTTCTCTAGAACAATATTGATAATCATCAAAGTATATGATCTGAATATCCTAGGAACCACAATTTTCCAAACAGTTGAATATCTCAAAAAAGAGTTTGAGATGAAAGATCTTGGAAAACAAAGTTTTGTTTGAGATTACAGCTTGAGTACATTAACAATGAAATCCTTGTGCATCAAATAGTATATACAGAAAAGGGTACTGAAGAGATTTAATATGGATCAGTCTTACCCATTATCTAGTACATGGGCGTGAGATCACTTGTTTTGGACACTGATCCATTCAGTCCAAAGGTGGACGATAAAGAAGTCCATTTAGTCCTGAGATGGACGATGCAGAAGTCTTGTTTTAGACACTGATCTGATTGGTCCATAAGAAGGACGATGAAGAAGCCTTTGATTTTGGTTTATTTTATACTAACCAGCCCAAAGAGGGGTTATTTGGTTTTGTTGATTTGTTTTCAGACATGTTATGTTTTACACATGGTGGTACACGCATATCACAGCAACATCATCCAAGATTTCGTGTGTGTGTATTTGAGGTCGATGACTCAATATGTTCGATCAGATTGTGGCATGGCCGATGGTAAAGAAGAACCAACTATCATGTTCGAGGACGAAACATATTCTGCCCAAGATCTTCATCACCCACGGATTGCAGAAAATTGGCAGTAATGTCCAAATCAGGGCGAGTAATGTGTGTTGTACTCTTTTTCCTCCAACATGGTTTTGTCCCAATTGAGCTTTCCTGGTAAGTTTTTAATGAAGCAACATTAAAGCACATTACAAGGTCTAAATGGTTATGGCATCCAATGAGAGTGTTATGAACCAGATTGTAGATGACTCATAACCAAGAGATTATGATTTGTAATATTTCCATTTATCTATGACAGTGTAATCTCTTATATAAGGAATCTTTATGTTACGAATAAAGGTAGATTTTTCCTTTATTTTTATAACATAAAGAAATTTAATAAAAAAAAAAAATAATTGAGGAGATAGAATAACATAGCAAAGTGCAAAAGCCAGTTTCAGTATACGAAACCCGAGGAGAAATAAGAGAGATTCGCGGGGAGCCATGCGTGGGATTACTATTCTAATCATAACCTTAAAATTAATAATCAAATGATTATTAGAGAATCAGTGACCTTCTACTATCCAACTAATTAAATTTTATAAATTAGTTTCTTCTTCTGACGACACAGTAAGTAAATGATAATCCTTGTGTATTACGTGCGAGACAACTCAGCTCACACCATTTCTCCATCTGACTCTACCTTCTTTGTTTTTGCTAAGTACCTCTTTCTTTTCTTTATTACACATACTTCCAGCTTTTCTATACTTAAATGTTTAATTTTAACAGAAAAAAAAACTAAATCGATTTGAACGGAAAAATATCTGCACCAAAAAAAGAATGGTACCAATCTTTATATATAAAGTACACTTTTCTTCTCTCTTAGAGTGTCCACATGGGATGCCATGTCACAAATTCGTGCATCATCAATCTGACACGTGTCCGTTAAATGAAACGCAGCGTGTCGTGCTTTGGCTTCGTCTGGGCTTCCATTTGGGCTTAATCTCATGTTTTGTTTGCGGCCCAGTGACGACCTAACTATGCGCAAACCCCGAGCCGAGATGATGAATGCGTTTGTGTTCTTCGTTTCTCTTAGATTGGCGTAGACGATGACGATCCAGTTTCTGTAACGGAAAGTGTTGTGATTACTCTGTCTTTAATCCCATTAATTCGTGAGCCCACTACGAGAACTTCAGTTGCGTTGTTCCGTCGGCGATTGCGGTATAAATATGTTAGAATCTCTCTTCTGCGAATCGGGAACTCCATAATCTCTCTGCTACTCATCTTTCCGTAGGCGATTTCAGTCTTCAAATCTATATATATATATAGATAACTCATATTTGGTCTGATTTATTTTTCTCAGCGAACTGTATCGTGTTTATTAGCACTGATAGTGTTTTCCCGTGAACCAGATTCTGTTTTTCAGTATTGATTTTGATTTTCGCCAATGGCAAGGTATGCAAGTCTTAAAGCGTCTCTTTTACTTTGTGTTTCTATATGTTTGTCTTACTCAGGCACATAACTTAGATCAGCACCATTTATAATGAAGAAGATCAGTCTATTCAGCGTGTTATGGTCACTATACAAATGTCCATGTACTTGACTCCATTGCATCGTCTAATTTGTCTGAAGTGGTTACTGTTTTGGGTTTGTTTTTAAACTGTTTCTGAAAACCTCAAACACCTTTGCAGGTCAACCACTGTTTGCGTTAGTCTGTTTGACAAGGTCGCAACTCTCCTTCGTGGGAAGTTAGAACTCTTGGGTGTGGATCCAAAGTGATGATTTCAACCAACATAAATTTCAAAGTAGTTGGCTGTAAAACGTCTTATTTGTAAATGTTAATTCTTTAAAAATGAAAGGTCACATAACTTAGATCAGCACCGTTTATAATGAAGAAGATCAGTCTATTCAGCGTGTTATGGTCACTATACAAATGTCAATGTACTTGACTCCATTGCATCGTCTAATTTGTCTGAAGTGGTTACTGTTTTGGGTTTGTTTTTAAACTGTTTCTGAAAACCTCAAACACCTTTGAAGGTCAACCACTGTTTGCGTTAGTCTGTTTGACAAGGTCGCAACTCTCCTTCGTGGGAAGTTAGAACTCTTGGGTGTGGATCCAAAGTGATGATTTCAACCAACATAAATTTCAAAGTAGTTGGCTGTAAAACGTCTTATTTGTAAATGTTAATTCTTTAAAAATGAAAGGTCACATAACTTAGATCAGCACCGTGGAATGCAAGTCGTTTATTCCTCAATTCGACATCAGGGACACACTTCTACGTTGACAATGAAAGCCTAGCCACACTGAGCTTTCTAAAAAGGTTAATTACTTCTTTGTTGCTTTGCTTTTGAATCAATACAAATGTTATATTAAAGATGTGAAATGTATCAAATAATAAAAAGATATTTGTTGGTGTAATATCTGTTGATGTAACAATTCAGAAATAATAAAAAGATAAAATCAAACTAAAAATGATTGTTGTAAAAAAAATTAAAAATTATTAAACAAAATACATTATCTTCACTTTTGTTTTAATGTAGAAAATGGTCAATTGTGTCTGAACATAAAGTTGTGTATTTAGTGATCAAATAGATTCAAGATATATTAACTAAAAAAATTTTGAAAATAAATAATAACTTTTTGTCTGTATGTTTCTGATAAACGATCATGTCGAAATAAAGAAAATGGTTATAAAAGTGGACTATCAATCCCCAACCCAAATTGAGTAGTACCGAAATGGAAAGTCACAAATCAATAATACCTAAACAGTACCTATTAGAACAATATAACCCCACTAATTGTTATATTCGTACTTTAGAAAACAAGGAGTCCACCAATATATGCTGCCAAAACTTCAAATACACCCTAATCAGATTACAGAAACCTTAAAATTTCAAGAAATCTCATAACTAATCATAATTTACAATCACTATGACATTTTTGTTCCCGATACGAACCACTCACCACCCAATTTTCCCCCATTATACAAAGCATAATATATGGTTAAACAATAGAGAACTCATCTATCAAAACATCACAGATTGTAAGGCCGCAACCATGGTTATTAGAATTTTTTTTTAAAAAACCATGGTTAACACAAACAACATTGCAAACAAGTAAAATATATGTTATCACATACAATCTCTCATATCATTATCACCCATCTCTTGCAAATGCAAACCAAAAACACGAACCACAAAATTATACAAAAATAATAACTTAGATCATAAGTAAAGTATATCCCGCCCGTAGGGCGGGCCGACCCTAGTATATGATATAGTATTGATCAGTAACGGATCTAGAAAATATAATGAATGGAGGCAAAAACAGTGAAAAAGATATAGTGTTGTTCTAACCTTGGTTTAGTGGGTGCAAATAAAAGAATTTAACCAACTAAATTGCAAGATATATATAAATTCTGATGTATTTAATTTTAGTTGTAATTTTTACTGGGGGCGGCTGCACCCTTCTTGTTCCACCTAGATCCGCCAATGGTATTGATATAATGTCATTGGATTAGCCACTGTTGATAAAAAAAAAACATACAAAAACACAAAGGTGGCAGAAAAACAATATAGTAGTAGGTTAAAAGTGGATTAACGGTAACGATCGTATCAAAACATGAGATTCATTCAGGAGCATCTATACACAGCGTGACATATGTCGAGAGGACAGAACTATCGAGAGTCCATGCCGAGACAGTGCAAAGCCCACCATACACTGTTTCTTTCCAAATTCACAGTTACGTTTCACCCCTCTTTCTGCTAGTACAATTACGGTAAAACCTCTATAAATTAATACTCGATAAATTAATAATCTCTATAAATTAATAAATTTCATCGTTCCCAACATGGACCGGTGTAAAATATGACACAAATCGATAAAATAATAAGATAATAATATTTTTAAAACTCTCATCTAAATATATAGTCTCATTAAAATCATAAATTAATAATATATCTCTATATATATTTTATATAAGTACAAACTAAACATTATATTGTTGGTTTTATATTCACAATGAAAATACTTTTATTTTTCTTAATATTTTAACATATTTTAATAATATTTAGTAAAATTATATCGAAAACCACATAACAATTCTATGAAACATAACAATATACACCAAATAAGATAATAAAATAATATGAAAGTCAATTTTCTAAAATTTAAATAATTTGTATACGGTAAAATCAAGTATTTTTTTATTTTATTAATAAAAATAGAAAAAATAAAAAAAATCTAAAAAAGAAATTTTTTGTAAATTAATATCTCTATAAATTAATAAAATTTTAAAATCTCAACATTATTAATTTATAGAGATTCTACTGTACATCAGATAAATTTTAGGGCATTCTCGTAATTCATAGCGTAACTATCTACTGTACATCAGATAAACTTTAGGGCATTCTCGTAATTCATGGCTTAACTATCTCTTTTCCTCTTCTAGTGATTAACCCAATCTTGCGACAAAGCCCGACACAAGTTAGTTTTATCCTATTTTACACTCCCACGAGGTAATTAAAATTTCTGAAAAATAAATAATTATTTAGTCACATTGTGTGTCCGTACATGGTAAGAAAAGGTCCGTTGTAGTGATTAAGATGCGACGCTGCGCTTTTTTTCCTAGCTAGTAGCTGCTTTGTTCAAATTTTCAGTAACTATTGACTCTTTTCTTTACCTTTATTTTTCTACTCCTTATCATAAAGTTATACACTTTTAATTATTTGACTAGATTTTGATCTGTGCTTCGAAAACACGGATTTTGGATTATAGACAAAATTTGATATGAATTAGTATTTTGAAATTGTTGTACATTACTATGTTACAAATTGTATTATATCGAGAAGATAATATGTTTAAAATTATATGACTTATGAATTAGTTTATTTGAGATTTTGTATATACATTTTTATATAACTTTTTCTCTCTTTTAAGCTTAGATATTTACTCGAATCAAAAAAACCCTGATCGGATCCGAGTCCAAGGAAATGTATATATTGGATATTTTTTTGGACCAACATATCTTGGTTTAGTACGGATCCTACCTGAGACTCGGTCGGGTACCCAAAGTACATGAAATGTTTTGAGTTTATTAGGTATTTTTGAGTATTTTGGATATGTTTTTGTCATTATAGATTTTTTTTTTTTTTTGCGGTTTGAGTTTTCAGTTATACTTTCAGGTTTAAGCTAAAATTATTCCAAATTTTTTTAAAAATAGATTTCAGATATTCAGATAAAAGTTTAGGTATTTTCAGTTTCTCAGGTTATATCTCGGGAAGCATTTTAGATCTTTTTCGGGTATTTTAATATATTTTGAGTATTTGGTAGGTTTTCTAATATTTTTCAAGTCAGATCATTTTGTAGGTTTTCAGGTACTTCTAATCTTTTTCAGACTTTAAATATCTAAACAACCTAGACCTACTACGTACCCAAATATTACATGTATTTAATATGTATTTGAATTATGATTCTAAACCAATCCTTGACATGAACAAAAAAATTGAAATATCTATACTTCTAATCGTTTTCAAACCTTAAAAATATCTGAACCGACCTAGACATGCTACGTACCCAAATATTACATGTATTTAATATGTATTTGAATTATGATTCCAAACCAATCCTGACATGAAACAAAATTCAAATATCTATTTGGGTCCAAATGTTTAGCACCCAAAAAAACTCAGATAGAAAGGAACTATCCCATATACTTAAACCTACTCTCTCATTATATTTTGTGTGTATGTTATAAGAATTACATTTGTTAAATTGATATGGCTAAAGATTTACTTGGTTGATTTTTTAACTAATTTAATAGGACATATTTGTAGGGTTTTTAATAGTTTTAAATTTTCTTAGTAAGTTTTTTAATTATAATGATTTTTATAAAAATTAAGTTAACGTAATATATATATATATATATATATATATTTAGCATATAATTTGTGAAAGTGCTTTTATTAAATTTGATTTTAGAAATATTTGAAACTATATAATGTAAGATGTCATGGTACAATATGTTTAATGATATTATTAGTTGATATATAGAATGTGGAATATTACTTTAGCTTAGATATGATTGTGATCTTAGTGACTTTAATATCCACGCACAACAAATGATTGTGATCCCACGATATTAGGTGATTTTATTAATTTTTCATGGTAACAGAAAAATGATAAATGAATTGTTAGAGTTATTAATTGTGCATAATTAGAGTAAATAATTGTAGGACTAAAAAAAAAAATTAAGTCTGATGAAATGGTCCAACAAAATTTCATAAGTAATTTTTTTCTGAATATTTCTCTTTTAACTGTACTTCCCCCACTTACAATAAACTCTTGCTCTCATTTCTGTTTTTTTTAATTAACACTAATCTGTTATCTGCAAAACAAGGGAATTATTTTTTATTCAATATGTTTACCAATCGCATGAATTAGACTAAATATATTAATTTATGTCCTGCTCTTTTAACCTTTTTTTAATTTTGTTCAGTCATAATTTCGGATGTAATTTTTATATGTGATTCAGTCACGTGTTAGTGAAAATTTAGTCGATATTAGTATATATATATGAAATATTCATTTTGATAGTTATCCAGTTAAAGTGGTGGGTAAAATAAATAATGATGATGAAAAACAAAAAATAATAAATAATGATGAAATTACTGTAATCAGTCAGTACCCAGGAGATGGTCAGATTCCACATCAAAACAAACGGTTCCGATGTCATCATAGTTAACCCTAGCTTTTTCATATACCGTCAGATCATTTTTTTTCCACATTCTGTTGTGGTATCATTAGATTCCTTCTTCCCCTGCACCTTGCCGCAGGCTATCATTACACTCTCCATTTTCTTATGTTTTTTTTTTGGCAACATACCCTCCAATTTATCGTCCTTGTCAGCGCAGTCGATGTAAGATAAATCTCCCGCTTCCAATCAATCCAACGGCTGGTATTCGAACTTTAAAAGACACGTGTCACGATCGGAATCGACAATTCTCAATCACCGAAAAGGCATCACATGGAGATGTTTGACCATGGTTAACATTTAGCCGAGCCAGAGTCGCTTTTTAACTCTCTCTCTCTCTCCCCATCATCCTCAACATTCAGCGTTTTGTTTCTGCATCTTCTCTCGTTTTGATCATCAAAGATCTCGAGCGGCAATGCAGAAGCGAGCGGGCCTCTCGTTTCCGGAAGAAGTTCTGGAGCACGTATTCTCCTTTATCCACCTCCACAATGATAGGAACTCCGTTTCCCTCGTCTGCAAGTCGTGGTACGAGATCGAGCGGTGGTGCAGGAGGAGAGTCTTCATCGGGAACTGCTACGCCGTGAGCCCCGCGACTCTGATAAGGAGGTTCCCGAAAGTGAGATCCGTGGAGCTGAAGGGGAAGCCGCACTTCGCTGACTTCAATTTGGTGCCGGAGGGATGGGGATGGTACGTGTATCCGTGGATTGAGGCGATGTCGAAGGCGTACACGTGGCTGGAGGAGATTAGGCTGAAGAGGATGGTGGTGAGCGACGAGTGCTTGGAGCTTATAGCTAAGTCGTTTAAGAATTTCAAAGTTATCGTGCTTTCTTCCTGCGATGGCTTCTCCACCGATGGCCTCGCTGCTATCGCCTCCACGTGCAGGTATCTTAATGGCCACATTGCAAGATTCAGTTACTAATTTCATTTCTAATTGGTAAACATTTGAGGTGACCTTGTTAGCTCAACTGAAAAAGAGTTCAAGTGACCGTTGGAACGAAGCTAATATTGAAAAGAAATTAATATTATATGCTGTGGTTTCCTGGATTGGGAGATTAACGGCTTTGGCCCCAAACCTCCTGCTACTCAAAGAAAAAAAAAATTTGAGGTGGCTGAATCGGTTATATGATTCTATTTCAAAATGTTACGCTTTCAGACTTTTTCACATTTTCAATAAAACATAAATTTGCATAATTTTTTTGTAATTTTTTTCTGTAATTTTAAACCAATAAAAATCGAGCAAGTGTAATTAAGTTTTTTGAAGTTTGGAATTAGTTAATAAAACATGCATTAAAAATGCAAAAAATAAAAATAGATATTTTTGAAACAAATTTTTTTTTTTAGAATATGTAATTTTACGAGTATGATTCTTATGTAGGAATCTGAAAGAGCTTGATTTGCGTGAGAGTGATGTTGACGACGTTAGCAGCCACTGGCTTAGCCATTTCCCTGATACATACACTTCCCTGGTATCACTCAACATCTCTTGCTTAGCCTCCGATGTATGTTTCTCTGCTCTGGAGAGGCTGGTGAGTAGGTGTCCCAATCTCAAGTCTCTCAAGCTTAACCGAGCCGTTCCTCTTGAAAAATTGGCTACTTTGCTTCGAAGAGCGCCTCAGCTGGAGGAATTGGGCACCGGTGGCTACACTGCTGATGTGCGTTCAGATTTGTTTAATGATTTATATGTAGCTCTCTCTGGGTGCAAGAAGTTGAAGTGCTTATCTGGGCTTTGGGATGCTGCTTCTGCCTATCTTCCAGCTTTTTATTCAGTTTGCGGTCGGCTTACGACTTTGAACCTGAGTTATGCAACTGTCCAGAGCTATGATCTTGTCAAGCTTATTACCCTTTGTCCTAAATTGCAGCGCCTCTGGGTTAGTCCACTTTAACGTGAATAGTTTACTGTAACAATATGCTTCAAGGCCAACCTTATCTTTAATTGTGATAATATGACTTATTGACACAGGTGCTGGACTATATTGAGGATGCTGGTCTTGAGGTGCTTGCTTCAACCTGCAAGGACCTTAGAGAGCTGAGAGTGTTTCCGTCTGAGCCTTTTGTCATGGAGCCAAACGTCGCATTGACGGAACAGGGGCTTGTCTCCGTCTCCGCGGGCTGTCCAAAGCTCGAGTCTGTTCTCTACTTTTGCCGTCAAATGACCAATGATGCGTTGGTAACCATTGCTAGGAACCGTCCCAACATGACTCGCTTCCGTTTGTGCATCATTGAGCCGAAAGCCCCTGACCATCTAATACTAGAGCCACTTGATGTGGGTTTCGGAGCCATAGTAGAGCACTGCAAAGATCTCCGGCGGTTCTCCTTATCAGGGCTCCTGACCGACAAGGTTTTCGAATACATTGGGAAGTATGCAAAGAAGATGGAAATGCTCTCCGTGGCGTTTGCAGGAGACAGTGACTTAGGAATGCATCATGTTTTGTCAGGGTGCGAAAGCCTGAGGAAACTAGAGATAAGGGACTGCCCGTTTGGAGACAATGCGCTATTGGCCAATGCTTCGAAGCTGGAGACAATGCGATCTCTTTGGATGTCTTCTTGTTCCGTGAGTTTTGGAGCCTGTAAGTTATTAGGACAGAAGATGCCAAAGCTCAATGTGGAAGTCATCGATGAGCGGGGTCCACCTGACTCGAGACCTGAGAGCTGCCCTGTTGAGAGAGTGTTTATATTCCGAACAGTAGCGGGTCCTCGGTTTGACATGCCTGACTTCGTCTGGAACATGGACCAACAGTCATCAATGAGTGTTTCCAGGCAAATCATCACTACTAATGGGTTATGAAAAACGAAAAACTAAACGAGCTACATTCTTTCATTAAATCCTTGCTCATCATCTCCCCATATAAATTGTTCCAGTTTAGGAACATGGGAGAGAAAGAGGGGTTGGCCTTCATTAGTTTATTTCTGGGGCAGCTTCATATAACAACCTAACTCATGAGCAACGAGTAAGAGGAAGAGAGAGGATCCGAGAGACCTTTATATATGTATATATTGTTGTATGTTTGTTTGTCTACTTACTGGTTAGGGTATTATTTTCTTCAGAGGATGATGTTCAGATATTTTTGTAAAAGAAAATAATGTCAAAAATGTAACTGCTCTAATTATTTGGACTCATTTTTAAATCCTTTTCAAATGTTTTTAATCTCTTGTCTTTGCCAATTCATTTGTCCGGTTAGAGAAATGGCTGTTTGCTGGGTTTTTCTTGGGTTCAAGGAGCAGCACACAGTTCTTTAATCTCAGGAACCTAGACGTTTGTTACCAGAAAGAATAGTTGCAGGTTTGTCACTAGAGGATATAGAGAATCCAAAAAAGGGAAGAAAATTGCTTTGAGTTCGGACATCTTGTTTTAGCAACTGACTTTAGCATCTGAATTGGGTTTTCTATAGAGAAATACCGTAGAATAGAACTAAAAAAGTTTTTGTCACAAATATAGACTCTAAGGATGAAAATGACCAAAATATTTTATTAAACAGGTAAATATACATTTATACCCTAGGGTTAACTAATCCAAACCTTAAGGTTTAGAGTCAAGAGGTGGAGATTTGGAATTGAAATTTAAAAATTTGTAAAATAAAAAATAAATATTACAAATTTGAAAATAAAAATTTTAAAACTAGTTTCAAAAAATATTTTCGAATTACAAAAAGAAAATTTAAAAAAAAAAATTCAAAAAAAAGATTTCAAAAAAAAAAAATTATAAAAAAGTTCGAATTTGAAAACATATAATCTAAAACTATAAAAAAAAAATTTAATTTTTTTAATTTTTAATTTTTTATATATCTAGTGTATTAGGATCCTTTTAACTATTAAATGAAACATTTTGATCATTTTTCTCCTTGTGATCTATTTTTGTGACCAAAACTTGAAAATTGTTTATTTAGAAATTTTCTCCAAAGTTTTCAATCAAGCTCGAAAATCAAAACATAGGCGTTTATTACTAAGCAAACAATAGTATAGGTTACTAGACATTCAAGAGACTTGGGCTACAAGACAACTTTCTATCTGGATCAACAATGTATGATCAACAAAGTCATAGATCCTACACTACAAGTGTCACTAGTGGAATAGATACTTATGTTCCTAGAGCACAGTTGATGGAGACAAGTCACAAGTTTACGCACACAGCCACCACCAATGTATCTTTTGGAATCGAATCTCAACAAATACGAGTTGTTAAAAGGGTACGTACATACCATAGCTCTTGACAAAGAAAGAAATTGAAAAAATAGTACACCAACAAGAAGATTAAGTCAACAGTTTATTAAACTAAACAAAATGGCTTTCTATGTAGCACAATTTTCTCAACACCTCTCACCTACAGATTCTACCAGTCTTGACAATGAAATTGTTATTTTAAGGTCTGCATAAAAATAATAATGGTGTCCAACAAGGAGGAGATTTATATTATATCATTTGAGAAAAAGAGCAAAAAATCAAACCGAGTTGGAATCTTCCAAAGTCTGTCATTGGGAAATGCAGAATCTGTGTTTCATTGAGTGGAGGATACTAGCAGTACGTAGCACCACCCATAAGTCAGCTTTGTGTTCTGTTACCATCAGCTCCTTCCTAATCTTAATTCATGTTTTTTATATAGAAAAAATTATTAGAGGCTTAGACCAAATCGAATAGGATTTGTTGGATTTATATACATGTACTTAGGCATCCTTTTTAATGCATCCTATTAACTAACTACTGTCGATCATTTTTAAAAAGTTGGGATGCTCAGCCTAGAAGAAAGTTGAATTGTTGGATCCCTCATGTGTGCCTATGATTAGATCATCAGGAATGCATTTCTCAAAGTTAAGAATCTATTTGATCCTTTTGACAAAAACAGCAAGTGAAGGTCGTTTGTACACGTTCCAAGATCCTCAAAGAACGCCGAAAGTAAGTAAAGCACAAACAGTATCTCGCGAAGCCCTTTCTCCTATTTTCCCACTTTCCTTTTTTAGTTGTTTGTTTACCCACCAATCATCATTCAAAGATAAATACAACTTACTGAGTTTCTTTACAAAATACAACTAGCAAATCCAATTTATTCATGATTGTGTGTCTGACTCTAACAAACTATTGTTTTGCGGTGTACAAGATGAATTCAACATTATCAGATTCATCTTCTAGTAGTTTCGCAGTTTCAAACAAATTGAAAAAAAATGAAAGAGGATCGTATGCTATGTTATTGTAATATGAAGTGAGCATGGAAACTCAATTGTTCCTAAAACTAACAATTATTTGTAGATTCAATCATTTATTTCTCACTGGGTTTCTATTTTTGAAAATTTTGGAATTGGGAAAGTTGAAAGAAACTTAAACATCTCACATCAGATTAAGATTTTTTTGGGTAAATACTAAATTTTATACCAATTATTTCAGAATTGTGATCGAATTTACATGGATAAACGAAACATAATGCAGAAATTTAAGCTAAACACCAAACTTAATATATCAATGAACCAAACCCGAAAATAGCGGAACAAGGCCTAAAGTCAGCTGAGAAACGAGACGGCCTCGGATCAAAAGAAAACGAAGCTAGTCTAGGCAGAGAACTAGGCACCACGAGCTACTGAGAGAAAGACGCCCTTAAACCTTGAAACAACGGCTTTTGCAGTTTCCGACCACTCCACCAAAACCTGAACTAGACCCAAATCCAAACACAACACTACAAGAAAACAGCCGCATACTGAGGGAAAAAATCGTCGGTATGTCGTCGGAATAACGCTATTCCGACGACATACCGACGAAAAAAGTCCTCGGAAATAACTCCTCGGAAATTCATCTTTCCTCGGAAATCCCTCGGAAATTTCCGACGGAATTCCGAGGAAATGTATTTCCTCGGAATTTTCCGAGGAATTTTTTCGTCGGAAATTCCTCGGAATATTCAGAAGAAGATGTCGTCGGAATATTCCGAGGGATAAACTTCCTCGGAATATTTCCAAAATTAAAAAAAAAAATTATAA